>NC_062525.1:7562922-7607922 GCF_022655615.1 Tachysurus fulvidraco
TGTGTCTCTTTGCCTGTGTGGGGGTGTGCTTGTCTCTGCTTGTGTGGGTGTGTCTCTCTCTCTGCCTGTGTTTGTGTCTCTCTCTCTGCCTGTGTGTGTGTGTGTGTCTCTCTCTCTGCCTGTGTGTGTCTCTCTCTCTGCCTGTGTGTGTCTCTCTCTCTGCCTGTGTGTGTCTCTCTCTCTGCCTGTGTGTGTCTCTCTCTCTGCCTGTGTGTGTCTCTCTCTCTGCCTGTGTGTGTCTCTCTCTCTGCCTGTGTGTGTCTCTCTCTCTGCCTGTGTGTGTGTCTCTCTCTGCCTGTGTGTGTCTCTCTCTGCCTGTGTGTGTCTCTCTCTGCCTGTGTGTGTGTCTCTCTCTCTGCCTGTGTGTGTGTCTCTCTCTCTGCCTGTGTGTGTGTGTGTGTGTCTCTCTCTCTGCCTGTGTGTGTGTCTCTCTCTCTGCCTGTGTGTGTGTGTCTCTCTCTGCCTGTGTGTGTGTGTCTCTCTCTGCCTGTGTGTGTGTGTGTGTCTCTCTCTGCCTGTGTGTGTGTGTGTCTCTCTCTGCCTGTGTGTGTGTGTCTCTCTCTGCCTGTGTGTGTGTGTGTGTCTCTCTCTGCCTGTGTGTCTCTCTCTGCCTGTGTGTCTCTCTCTGCCTGTGTGTCTCTCTCTGCCTGTGTGTCTCTCTCTGCCTGTGTGTGTCTCTGCCTGTGTGCGTGTCTCTGCCTGTGTGTGTGTGTGTGTGTGTCTGCCTGTGTGTGTGTGTCTCTCTCTGCCTGTGTGTGTGTGTGTCTCTCTCTGCCTGTGTGTGTGTGTGTCTCTCTCTGCCTGTGTGTGTGTGTGTGTCTCTCTCTGCCTGTGTGTGTGTCTCTCTCTCTGCCTGTGTGTGTGTGTCTCTCTCTCTGCCTGTGTGGGTGTGTGTCTCTCTGCCTGTGTATGTGTGTGAGTTTGTGTATGTGTTTCTGTCTGTATGTTTGTCTGGCTGTGTGTGCTTGTGTGTGCCTTTTATCTGATCTCTTCATCTGATCTAGTGCTCCAAATATCTATACATGTGTTCGGATTTCATTTCAAAGTGGGCGTGGCCTAAACTTGTGCATTTGTTTGTTCCAATTAATTTATTCCTATTCAGTTCCATTACTAATCTACATTAGAGTTCATTAGAGACGCCCCTCAGTAGACCTGAAGTGAAGCACTCTCATGTTTTAGATTATTTTCTCTCCATTTTGAAAGTAGGCTGCAAAGGTTCATAAATAGCAGGTTTTATAATTCACATGCATCTAGGAGTGTTATTTTAAATGCATTTCCCTACTGCGACTTCCACTTTCATGCCGCCAAGTGTATTTAAAAGAGGAAATTAAATAAAAATATCAACTGACTCTTACACACACACACGCACACACACACACATGCAGAGAAAAGCCCTACTTTGCTTTATTCAAATACATTTAGTCCATAGGGGGTCTTTCAGGTTTAAAATCCAGCAATGAGTCAAGACTGCAAATTGTAGTTTGTGTGAGTTTGTTGTACTTCCCCTGTTTGTGTTTCTGTGTAATTAAGATGCAACCCATCTCAATGTTGCTTAGTTGTTCAGGTGATAATTTGTTGGATGATGTAGTTTTGTGGTTTCAGGTTAGCAGTTTGTCTACCATGATGATGTCACCACGAGACATCTCTGGTGTGGATAATAAATAAATTAGCTATATTCAAATATTATTTCTCATGTACACAGAACACACAGCAAACTGCTTTACAACTGTCCATGTCTTTAAAAAAAAAACATCCATCCGATACTTTCAGTGTTGTAGAAAAGTTTAGAAGAAACGATGCTCTAGTCCTCTACATTCCCCTATATTCCCAGTTGAGGGTCTGAATGGCCAGGGGGGGGGGAATTAAACTGGAAAAATGTGGACAGATTCTGAAAAGCACAAGTCTGCAGCTTTTGCACTTAAAAAACAAAACAGCAGGATTTCTGTCACAAATGAGAACTTTTGTGCATCATTTTAAAGAGAATTCCACACTACAGGTTTGTAGAGCCTGTTTGAACAAGGATGCGTCACTCCATGTGAAGAAGTGGGGGTTTAAGAGATTGCTGAGGCGAGAGTACTCTAGAGACATTTGATTGACAGCTTTTAAAGCCTTGCTTTGAAAATATCTAACTGTTGTGTGGTATCCTGTGTGTGTGTTTATTTCTAGGGTCCGACTCAATGGCACATTCAGATCATTATGGAAAAGTTGTTAAGGACCGTGAACAGGACCGTGATCTCACTGGGACGTGACTCACCTCTCATCGTAAGTCTGACTTTTTCTTTTGTTACGGAATTTTTGTTTTCCAATCGGCATGATGCGCTAACAAGCCAGCGATCACTTTATTTCGATTGCCAAGTGATCCGTACAGTAACTAAGTACATTTTTTGGCCAGCCATTATGTCATCTCTCAAACTGTTCCGCTACCTTTCTGAAAAGCCATTAGCTGGAACCGGTTTTCTCTGACAGGCATTTAGCAGAGTTCGAGATCGTTGCTATCAAGCAGAACGGAAAAAGCTGGTAGGCTGCCGAGCTGTGAACTTTCATCAGTGTATGTCTGGAGAAGCCATATGGTGCTATGAAGAATAGGGAAGGTGTAGCAAGGTGGCAGGCATATGGAAGGCAGTGTGTGGACAAAACGTTTTAGATAACCTAAGGAGGGAAAAACAGATTAGTAACAAAAGGGTTTCATGTGTTAATATACGTAGTTCAGCAGGTTCAGATTTCTTCACATGAACCTGGGGATGTGGTAGTGACGTGACTAAGTGGATAAGTACGGTGACCCATACTCAGAATTCGTTCTCTGCATTTGACCCATTCAAAGTGCACACACACAGCAGTGAACACACACACACACACACCGTGAACACACACCCGGAGCAGTGGGCAGCCTTTTATCCTGCGGCACCCGGGGAGCAGTTGGGGGGTTCGGTGCCTTGCTCAAGGGCACCTCAGTCGTGGCCGGCCCGAGACTCGAACCCACAACCTTAGGATTACGAGTCAGACTCTCTAACCTTTAGGCCACGACTTGCACGACTAAGCTTTAGCTTAGTGGCTAAAGCTTTGGATTACTAATCAGTCGTTTGAGTTTGAATCCCTGAGCAAGGCCCTAACTTTCAATGAGATTAGAACGTAAGTCGCTCTGGATAAGGGAGTCTGTCAGATGCTGTAAATGTAAACCTGGCAGCTTCTTGGATGCGGTTTATACACAGTCCCTCATCCTTATGTGAAGTATTTTTCTGAAGACCGGTCATCTGTTCAGAGATACAATGGCTGAAGACCTCAGCTAAGAAATGAAGACTTTTCTGTAACACCTTCATCTATCTTCTTTATGAACTTCCCTGGTGGCAGAAGCTACTGTAGATCAGGTTTGTTCCGTAACCCTGCTTGGATTTTTGGTTCTGCGGCTAGGTTATTTCCCCTAAATAACGGATTTTCACAGATATCTCATGCCATTTTGTTTCTCTGTGGTCTAAAGCAATGACATGGTGCTACTCAAGCAGATTCTGGATCCAGATTCAGGTTAGTAACTGTACTGTCTGGTAGAACAGTGTGTAAGTGCCGTAGCTTTAGATTTGTCCAGCTCTTATAGATTTACTGCAAAGTGTATCATGGAAACTCCCAGATCTGTAGATAATAATGTAGCATATACAGGGCAGGGTTTTATTGTGTTTTTGCAGATATGAACGCACGCACGCGCACACACACACACACACACACACACACACACACACACACACACACACACACACACCACTGCTGCATTATCAGTGTGTTATTGCTAGCTGAACTCTGGTCCCTCTCTCTACTGCAGTCTCATGTCAATTACAATACAAATGATTCACTGCAGAAACACATTCTCATCCTCTTTTCTCTCTTGTTCCCTTGTGATCATTTTACTGTTTCACTCTGATGCGCGCGCACACACACACACACACACCAAAATATTGCACATTCTGTCAGTCGTGTGTTCATTAAAGCACACTGAAATACGTGTATCATTCCAGGTTACTTCTGGCTTCTTTAGATTCATCTTAATGTCCGGGTTTGTTGAAGAGCTGGAAAATAAACGTGGACAGAGACTGAAGTTGTTTGTTCTTGAATTTGATAATTTTTCTTTACTTGCGATTGTGTGTGTGTGTGTGTGTGTGTGTGTGTGTGTGTGTGTGTGTGTGTGTGTGTGTGTGTGTGTGTAGTTTTGCTGTTTCTCTAATATATTTCCACCCATGTGGCCTGTGGCTTTTAGTTTGTTGGATATAGCAGAAACTTCTAGTTTGTGTTTTCTTTGTACTCCCATTTCTCCTCCTGTGCATCTACCCTTCATCCCAAAACAAATTTTTCCTTTTCTTTTTTTCTCTTCGATTGCCCTCTAAATGCTCGTAGCTGTCAGTGACCCTGTATATCGGTGTATACAGTAATACACTGGTGCGTGTAAATCATGCTGCATGTTGTTTAACAGTTTGTGCAGATCCGCAATTCTTTCTGAGAAGAAGGATGAGTGGCACTTGTGTACCTAGAGCTTGGGGCAGTGCTGTTTGTTTAAAAGTGAGTGATAAAGAAGAATATGATAGAGCCAGGAAGCAGAGAGAGTTGTCTTTAGCTTCATAACTAATCAATGAATAAATACAATATTAATATACATTCATTCATTCTTTTTCTACCGCTTATCCGAACTTCTTGGGTCACGGGGAGCCTGTGCCTATCTCAGGCGTCATCGGGCATTAAGACAGGATACACCCTGGACGGAGTGCCAACCCATCACAGGGCACACACACACACACTCTCATTCACTCACACAATCACACACTACGGACAATTTTCCAGAGATGCCAATCAACCTAAAATGCATGTCTTTGGACCGGGGGAAGAAACCGGAGTACCCGGAGGAAATAATAAATAAATTTGGTTTTAAAATTTTTCCCCCTGCTCGGCACACGGTCTTACAGATTCCGAGCTTAATTTACACTTTATTAGCACGATTAGCACTTTCTGAAACTTTAAATCAAAACCTCACAAGCAATCATTGTCATCAACAAAGAAAAAGTGATAGTTTTCTTTCACACCGGCTACTTTTAGCGTACACACATCCTGTTTGCATTCATGAATATTTGATTACAAAACGAGGTTGAAATGACGCTAGTTGCGTACGGCTTTTTATTTATAACCCGTTAGCTCCTTCTGCTTCATGGCATCGTGTCATCACAGCACTGTCTTAGTGACGGAAACAAATCCTAAAATAAATATCCATACTGATGCTTTAGTTGAAGGAACAATTAATAACAACACTTCCATGATGCTAGCTGCTAACTGGGAACGTTGTCTGAGGAAAGTTCTAGAAACACCGGGGACAGAAGCCTTGTTACTGCTTATTATTCACTTTAATGCTTTCCTGAACGCTCTCTTCTCATTGTTTCCATTTAGCCAAGATGAAGAATGCAGATAAATCATAATTTCAATCTGAAAAGTTGAGCTAATTTTGAGCAGTAGTTCAGATTGGTGAGGGTTGATTTTTACATGGCTGCTGGATAAAGCATCATGCTTTCACTCTCGGTATGAATGCGGACAATCTTTAACCAGCGTTTCGTCTATGCGCTGTGGGGTTTAATATTTGTGCTATCTTCTTTGGTTTATATGTGAGGTGGCTTCGTTTATAGCGTTTGTGATATTTATTGATGTGTCTAGCTTGGTATATTAAGTAGTGCTATATAATAGTGTCATGTGACACGGACACTTTGATGCAGCTCTGTAAATTGTGTGTGTGTGTGTGTGTGTGTGTGTGTGTGTGGTGCACCTCTCTCCAATATTCCTCCTTGTCAGTCATCGCATTCAGATTTATGCAGTTTATATTCTCATTTGTCTTGTGCTATGCACGATTGGAGATTTTACATCTCTCTCTCTCTCTCTCTCTCTCTCTCTCTCTCTCTCTCTCAATCTCTCTACCCCCCCTCTCTCTTTTCTAACATTTCACTCTCTCTTTCTTTACTCACTCACTCACTCACTCACTCAATCACTGACTCACTCTCTCTCTCTCTCTCTCTCTCTCTCTCTCTCTCTCTCTCTCTCTACCTCTCTCTACCTCCCTCTGTCTCTTTTCTCACATTTCACACACTCTCGCTCTCTTTTCTCACATTTCTCTCTCTCTCTCTCTCTCTCTCTCTCTCTCTCTCTCTCTCTCTCTCTCTCTCTCTCTACCCCCCTCTTTCTTTTCTCACATTTCATGCTCTCTCTCTCTCCTCACATTTCTCTCTCTCTCTTTCTTTTCTCACATTTCACACACATACATACTCTCTCACTCTCTCTCTCTCTCTCTCTCTCTCTCTCTCTCACTCACTTGCTCTCTCACTCTCTTTACCTCACTCACTCTCTCTCTCACACACTCATTCACAACATGCAAACCTTTAACATGAAGTTCTGGGAGGGGAAAAAAGAAACCTTTAGGCTGTGTGTCAAAGCTCAGAGTTTTTATACGATTGCTCATACGAATACATTCATTAACCGTTACATTCCTCCCTTTGTAGTTATTCTAATGAGAATGAATAATTAATGCCATGTCTGAAATAACCAATTAACACCAGTAGTGTGTTACTTTGTGTGCTGTATGTTTTCGTCTCTCCGGAAGCTCCCTGTCTTGTTGCTCGATCACTTTCATGTTCTCCCACGCAGAAATTTCATGTTCTCTCCTTATCCTTTTTACACACTCGAACACCGTCTACTTTCTGAATGAGACTTCAGTGGGAGGGGACGGTCGAGAGAAGGCGGCTCGTGATCGGTTCAGCCTTCTGAGCGACGCTCGCTGCGAGTTCTTGCCTCGCTACAGGAAGCCGATTGCCTGATAGGATCTCAATGCATACCAAATGAAGTTGTGTATTCAGAAAACATCAGAGGCAGGAGTTCCTTGCCTTTTTAGCAGTTTTCCCCGGACCACTTTTCACTGTGTGGGGGCGGAATAACGAGGCGAGGCAGAAGGGAGGCTCTTCAATAAAACAAAAAGAAAGATTGCGGTACATATTACATACGTTATGCGCTATGGCCGTGTGAATGACTAACCATCAAAAGCAAACTGTGCTCTTGAGTGGATCATTAGCAAATCTGTAATTATTGCTGCAGACGTCTTCAACACACGTGTCTAGAAATCTATTTAAAAAGGAAAAAAAATGCTTACATTTCAGTGACAAAGAAAAACAAAATTTCCATCGCAACTTAACACTTGTTTATTTTACCTATCGCACATTTCCCTTTTTTTAATATTATTTGTTTGTTTCTAATAACTTGACCTGTATATCTTTTTTTTATCTCTATACTCTTATAGATAAAAGCCAAAAGTCCACACACATCGAGGCTAAGGATATAAACGATATTAACGATATACGATCAGATTTCTCACAACTTCATCCATATCATGTGATTATAAGACACAGGCTCTGAATACAGCCACAGACACACATTCAGTTAACTGACCAATCAGAAGCAAAATATCATCACTGCAATTTTCTGGGCAAAATATCATCACTGTTTTTCCTTGGTTTGATAAATGGGGACTTTTGACCCACTGGACTTCTTATCTAATGAAATAAAGTTAAGGAAACTTTCCGCTGATTCGTTTGTTTTCTGAAGTTTGACTTGACCCTGAAATGTGTGGAGTTAAAAGGCTTTAGCTTAGATTTGTCCCAGATTTTATGCATTATTTGTTTTTGTTTTATTTATTTGTGTGTGTTGTCCCGACAGCATGTTTATGACTAAGCTTGTTAGCACTAGCCTTCTGACCGAAGTATAACTTGCACATATGATATTACTTTTACTTTTGCTGACTCTTCTTCTTCTTCTACCTTGCAAGAAAAGCAGGACCGTAATCGCTGCTTCCGTTACAAGGCGAAGGCTTGTCATTTCTCATCTTCCATTAGCAACGAACAAAGAGAACTCTCCTCAAACCGAGTTGAGCAAGCGATCTAAAATCAGCGTACAAAGTACCATCTTGTATGATTTACGTATTTTCTTGCTTTTTGTGCAAGTGTTTGCTTTAGATCATTCACCTGAGCACGCAGGTTGCTGTTTTGAAAAGAAAAATATATACCAGTTAGTTAGATAGCTTGTTGCTAACAAAAGAATAAAACTGAGCTGCCATTCTTGGGTATTGCTTTCTGAAATACTTTTTAGCTGTGCTCTATGTAAGTGTTTAGATCATTCAGTAACGTTCAGTCTGTTGCACTGACCACACAGGGTGTTAAATGTACATCACACTTAGCTGGCTAGCTTGTCGTTATCAAAAGGTTTCATCAGACCGCATAGAGCCGGCGCACGGAAGTCGGAAATCCCATAAATCCGAGCTCTTACCGACATTCCCGCTTACTTCTGTAGTACAACCGAATGCAGCAGTAGACCAGGCTTTGTTTTTTTATTGCAGTCTACTCTTTGCTCATGACATGACCACACACACACACTGACATTACACCACTTCTCTATTTCTTTCTCAGGTTTTATTATTATGTATTAAATAACTTTTTGTTTTCTTTTTAAAAACAGTATAAAATGCACAATATTGCACATAATGAATCAATTGCACTTTTTTTTAGGTACAGATATCATCTAGGTCTCTCTTCACGCTATAGCCGAACTGCTCCGACGTCCGATTCCTCTCGTGTATACGATAACTCGTGCCGGATCAGATCGGGTGGGATAATGCGTTTATCTAATCTAGAGTGAAAGCTGGAGAACTCGCCGTCAGACATCCTTTAGAGTTCATGATTTAAATATGAATCTGTTTGCCCTTATAAAGCACTCTGGTTGTCTCTTTTCTCCATCATGCTGTTTGTGGCTTCAGAGACACTGTGACCAAAATGACTTCCTCCTCTTTCTCTTCCTCCTCTTCCTCTTTCTGGAGATGCTAATAGCCCTGGTTAGATATTCTGCCTTGTAAATGAATTCAGTGTTCTACAGTGCTATAGTGTAGCGATGTTATATAAGATAAATGTTGTTGTTTTTTTTTTGGAAACAAAAGCTAATATTTACATATTGGATTTAGAAACGTACGTCTCAGGTAGAAAGCTTGGCTTAGTTTAGGATAAAATAGTTCTTTGATATTATCCTGAAAATCGTTACCTTCTAGCTTAAACTAATTGTTACACACACACACGTATCCAGCTTTCTGAATCTGTAACCTGTTTCACACGGTGCTCGTCGAACACGTCTAAGGTCTGAGGTTGTTTCCTGCACGGCGCTCCACGACGGAGCCGAGGAAGGGAAGATGGAAACGGAACAGGCTTTTCCAACCTTCTGAACCTTTTTTTTTTTTTTTTTTGGAGTATTTTAATAATCCTGTAAAGGAAGATATATCTTCATACATTATATATTAGAAAATCTCATTTCAATGCTTGATATTACGAATATATAAAAATATCTGGTACTGTTTTTTTTTTTTGTTTGTTTTTTTTTTGTTTCCCTTTAAATTAACATCACAAGAGATGTTTAGAGCTCCTGGTAGAAATTAGATAAATAGCTGCTGAAGTTATTTTGTTTTCTTCTTTTTTTTTTGTCTGTAGAATAAATAAATGTCTTTCCATTTTGTCTAAATGTCTGTGTAAATCCAAGTGTGTGTGTCGAGTCCACTTCATCTGGAGTGGAGTCTTAAGTGTCTTTGTGCTTTGTCTTAATAATGAGACTCTGGCCGTGTCGATATTCATGAGGAATTATACTTTAGTCCAGGGAAAATGTGACTTTCCTTTTTTTTTTTTTCTTGTGAGAATGAGAGGCCTGAATAAATAGTGTGTGTGTGTGTGTGTGTGAGAGAATCTTGGAGGGGGTTTATGTGAATAACCTAAGCAGAGGTGACGCACTTGTGTATAAATAAATAATAGTTTGATTTAATATATACATTTAAATGCAGGACGTTGCAGCAGCTTAATTCAATCTGGTTTCTCACCTCGCTGAATTGCAAATAGAGCCGTTTCACACACTGGGCACAATTGGCCAAAATATTCTGCTTTTCCGAAACTAAATGAGGAAATCCATTTCCCAGGAGACTCCGTTTTTAATGTGAAGCAGACTCCAGCCAGGTTCAGTGTTCAGGATCCAACTGCTCCTCAGTTTTATTTTCTGTGATGTAACGATGAAAGTGTAGAAAGACACACGCCTGGAAAAGAGACAGATGACAACAGGGACGATGCAGAAAAGTGTGTGTGTCCTGCAGCGCAGTGTGTTCAGAGGAACCACAGTTTCCAGCGTGTGTGTTTCTTGGCCTCTGCTTTGGCCTTGCGCTTGGGCGTGGAGGTGTAGGCCTCCTGAGGGTAAGGCAGCGAGGGGAAGGACGAGTCCTCTACTGAGCACAACCTCCTCATCAGCGGCTGTAGCTTGTCCTCCTGCTGCTTAAAGTCCAACTCCACACTGAGAGAGAGAGAGAGAGAGAGAGAGAGGATGGAATTAAGAATGGAACAGTCTTTCTAGCCTTCCGCTGCATTTTTCTTTTTCTTTCATTTTTTTTCCTTTTTCTTTTATAATCCCACAAAGCATGATATAACTTCATACATTATTTATTAGAAAATTTGAATTTAATGCTTGATATCACACACATTTATATATATAAAAATATCTGGCTTTTTTTCCCCCCTCCTCTTTAAGTCAACATTATAGGAGACGTCCTGAGCTCTTGGACCTGATATCGACATTTGATAAATAGCTGCGGATTTTAGGCCATGTCCACACTAATGCGTTTTCGTCTGAAAACCTATATTTTTCTCTCCGTTCTGACCTCTCGTCCACACCGAGACAGCGTTTTAAGTCAACGAAAACGTAGCTGTCGGAAGACGCTCTCCAAAGCAGATAAATTTGAAAACGCCGTCTTCGCGTCTCAGTGAAGACTGTGAAGACGGAGGCTTTCGAAAGTAAATAAATGCCTAGCGGAAATGATGCAGGTCGGAGCATTACTCATGCGCAGTAGGGAGAAGTTAGCATTGTCATACATTATAGTGTGGATGAGCAACTTTTGGAAAACGTTTGAAAATGATAATGTGGGCGCGGAGCGTTTTTAGACGTAAACTCCGTTTTTTAAATATATCCGGATTAGTGTAGACATGGCCTTAGTTTTCCTTAGTACCCCCCCCTCCCCCCCACATTTTAAAAAGTAGATTGTTTATACCCATTATTTTTGGGACTGATTAAAGTCAGGCCCAGCATGCGGATTGTAAATTGGTGTGATGAAACCAGTCTGAGATACAGATGGACCGGCTTACACTAAAGACCTGATGTAGAGAAGTGATAATATAAATCTGCATGAACAAGAAGCATCATGAAGAACGTGTCAGAAACAGGAGGCTAAATCTTCGAGAGACCGAGAGAATCCAGAATCCGGTAGCTTAAGGGGCCGACATAAAGACCGGGAAGTTATTAAAATGAAAGAATATTCAGATCCCTTTCAGAGATTACGCACTTCTGTGTGGATCGCCGGTCCATATTAACGCACTTCTTCTGATACGTCATTGTTTCCATAGTAACAACCTTACGTCTTAGGTACTAGATCTAAAAATAAAGGAATTATATAGAGATGTTATTTAACAGGGAGAAAAATGGCGAATCTTTGACTGAATAAAGCTCTCTGTGAACATTTTATGGAAGGTCTTCGTTAACACTCGGGATGTTTTACATTGTGGGAAAGTCTTCAGGACGAAGGACTTGGCATTCGGACACCGGATGGTCTGTGACTTTGACGAGCTTTATTAAGTGTGTGAAAAAGAATAAAAGGGATGCTGGTAATGGAACGGCTTTAAAACAGGAGCTTGTCTTGTCTCGTAGGACATCTGACAGCATTACATGTAACTATAAACGGATAAAAACCTGGTGTGTTGATAAGTTACCAGATTGCTTTAGTCTCAGAGCAGTAAAACACCTCTGGACAGATGTTATTTGTTGCCCCCCCATCTCAATTTCGGGTCGCCCTTTCACGACTTCTTTTCCTATAACTGTTCAGTCCATCACGCTTTAACGGTTCCTGGAGCGAAAGTGAAAGTCAGCTCGAATGAAAATGAATTGCTTCTAGAAATGCTTTCATTTTTTTTATGTTCCTTTTCTTTCACAATCCAGATGCCTCTTATTTACTTTTACCAGATGAGGTTTTTATTTTCCTTATTCTGCTTCAGCTGTGCTTGTTCTTCCTCAGCGTGAACTCTTGACTCGAGTGTGTGAGACCGATGCTGTTTAGTTGTTCACGTTCAAACACACATGTAGCCAGATAAAACACTCGCGTACATATTTAGCAGATTTAGCAGTGACACCAGGGCCACTACTGAACTGTGTGTGTGTGTGTGTGTGTGTGCACTCTGGCTGTAATAAATTCTGTCAGCTCTGTCGCTGGTAAAGTGGTCCTCCTTTAGGAGGGGTGTGTGTAAGTGTGTGTGCGCGCGCGCTTGCCTTTTTGTTCCCCATCACGCACCACTGATCCCAGGCTGATCTTTATTTTCCCCACACACGTCTCCACCTGTTTTAGTCCTTACCCTCTCTTTATTGTCAGAACACACATTCACTCACAAGCATTCTGGGGTCTTAAAATTTATTATATTTATTATTTATATATATTTTTATATCCAGAGTTACATTTTATCTAACTTTATACAATTGAGGGTTAAGGGTCCTGGGTTTTAAACCTACAACCTACCGACATGTAGTCTGACACCTTAACCAGTGAGCTACTGCATCGTCTTTTTTAATTAAGAAAAAAAAATTGCTCCAATTGTTACACTTAAAGAAATGAACACGAGCACATTTTATTTATTTTTTCTTTAGGCTTGTTATCGGCTCGATTTGTACCTGAAAATCATGAAATAGAGTTTGGATAAAGGGTCAATTATTAGACCCTTTGTAATGACAGCATCTGGGTCTCGGTGACCTTGTGTCTAGTCAGGTTGAGAAACTATCAATCGTTTTTCTCTTCTTATTATACATTTTGCATTACATTTATGGCATTTAACAGACACCCTTATCCAGAGTGACTTACTGTACAACTGAGGGTTAAGGGCCTTGCTCAGGGGCCCAGCAGTGGCAGCTTGGTGGACCTGGGGTTTGAACCCATGACCTTCCGATCAGTAGCAACACCTTAACCAATGAGCTACCACATCCCCATTATACAGTGAACAGTGGTGGCTCAAGCGGTTAATGTTGATCGGATGATCAGGGTTCAAGCCCCAAAACAAAATCGAATTTTATTTGTCACGTACATACAGAGCAGTGAACATAACGACATGCAGTGAAATGCTTTTTGCATCTGTCCGGTATTCAAATATAAGGCATGCAATTTGGGATAAAAAATCGAACCAAAAGGAGGTAGATAAATAAAAAAGTATAAACTATATAAAAAGAAACTATATAATATATGAAATATGAAAAAACTGCCAAGCTTCTATTGTTTGGCCCTTGAGCAAGGCCCTTAACCTGCTCTGCTCCAGGGTTGCTGTATCATGGCTGATGCTGCTCTCTGACCTCAACCTCTAAATCTGGGAAATGTAAAGAAAAGTATTTCACTGTGCTGTAATATATATGTGACATTATAAAGGCTGCTACTTCTTTTAAATTTGCCCTTTAAGTGCACTTTAATAGCATTTTTCACACTGCACTTACCCCTGAGATATCGTAGCACTAAACCCCTGCTTTTAACCTTTGGTAGAGGTTAACCTGGGGTTCTTCGAAGCAGGATTAGCTCGGCTTTTCCAGTCAAACATGTACGGTGTTAGAACATTGGCTGTTAGATGCTTAGCAACAGACATCCAATCAGAAACTGGACAGCGTGTGACATCATACGACATGAAAACCGCGACGTAGCAACACACAACAAAACCGGCCCGGTAGCAACAGCCGCAAAACACAGAACATCACGGAATGGTGCGCTGTTATTTAAAGTAGCCAGACGGCGTATTTATCCAGTCATGGAAGTTAACACACAAATATGCAAATGAGAAGGTTAAGCCAGGTTTTAGGACCGTATAACATGAAACGACAGATTATGAAGAGCCATGATTAATTATTACCCCGGCTAAAGTATGAGCAGTGTGAAAGGTCACAGAAGATAAACCCAGGTTTCTGTTTACTCTGAGTTTACCGTCGTCCACGGAACAATTACAAGTATGAAAATTTCCATGTCATCATTTCAAATTTTCTTTCCGTAATTAAAGTCCCTTCCTCTGAAGCAGATACAGTATGACATCATGAACCGGACCGGTCAGTAACATGCCGGCCGAGCTCCGTTATGTTATCAAACGTCTCGTAAAGCCAGATTCTGATACAGCGTGCACACTCGTCTGTGGAAGGAATTCATTGTAGTGTTTTACGATTGGCTAATTACAGAGGACATTAGTGCGGTATCAGTAAATATTGAGTGATGGTGCGGCAAAGAACAGCACAGCGCTCTGGTGTTTTCTGTGTTGGCGTGAAGCAGGTAGGGTTGTGATGTGCTTGATATTTTTTTTTTTTTACTTTACCTATCTCACCTTTCTGAGAGGATACAGTCTCTGTCTGCAGCCTAGTGCAGCATGGACCAACCCAACACGGGCACTGGGGCACATATTCAAAGAATAAATTAATCCAAAGCCCCTCCTTCATTTATTTTTCATCAGATTGATTTTTTTTTTTTTAAGCTTTGAGTCATATTATAACCTGTCTAGTAATTAATGAGTCAGGGGCATATATTATTATTATATAAGAATAGCATGGCTTGTTTCAGTACGTTTCCATACAACTGTCTACATTGTGATTAAAAGTGAGTGATGTAGCTCTTTTTTTCCTCAGTGACATTGGTAGCTGCCAGCAGTGAGCTCCTCATATTAAATTCTTTCAGATTTTTTGTTTCATCATGCTACTTGTGGCATATAAAGATGCTGTAGTTCCTTCGCTTGATACTGTAGCCCCAGTTAGTTGCCTGCTTTGCTATGATCGTCATCTGTGACTCTGAAATCCGTTCATGTCCTGTCTTGTTTATTAGTACGACAGCGTACACGTGCTCTGCGTCCATCTTTGTCGTAACTCCTAATTTAATTTCTGACCAGAGTCTAGAAAGAAAAAGACGAAAGCGTTATCTAGGGATTTTTAATTTACTTACTCAGGAGCTCGACTCCGAAATCGGTAAATCGGTGTAGCTGCACAGAGCGTCAGGACATTAGCTTTAAACAGTTTATACAGGACATCTCAGGTTTGCTTGCACAAAGAATATATTGCATTGGGCATGCTAGATAAAAACAGAACCTCCAAATCTTTAAAGTCCTGATTTAACCACCGTTATGGAGTGTGACATGACAAAGAAATTCACTGCCGAACACAGACACAATTCCCATTTATTTACACATAAAGTTAGCTTGTGTTCAATCAAGCACACATTATTACCCAATCACAGGTATAGCGAAAAATGGCATAAGTTTGACCTCTAGCAAAGGATCTCTAATCGGTGTAATACACACACAGTTTTACATAACGACAGCAGAACTGAAAGACAGAACAACTGAAAGTGACTAAGGAAGTTAAACTCTGTCCTGACCTTGAGGAGAGGTGAGGAGACATGTTGAGGGGATAAGGACATGGCATTGAAGCCCCTGTCCACTTTTAATTGCTGACAGGAAGTCCACTGTTCACTAAACAGCAAATACGTCTCCGTAGTTTAACGCAGACCGGATTCTGGCTCACGTTATAGACCCAGGCAGCAGATTTGCTTTTAGAAAACGCCTTGCAGACTTCTCTGTACTTAACTAAGCAGCTCTTTATGTACGTGTCCTTTATTCACACTTTTGGACCCGAAACCTTTCAGTTCTTTCTGTGGAAACCTGTCACAAGCAGCTTTCATATCACTATTACAGAAAATGATCTACATTTAAAGAAAAATAATAATAATAATAATGCTTGAACCCTACACGCTGAAAATTCTTTTTATAGAATTGAAGTGAAATGAGTACGGTTGAGTAACATTTGGCTTTGATTTGTTTTCCTTATGAAACTAATCAAACCAGGAGCTCAGACCTGAGCTGAGAACTGATCCCACGTTACCTTCGCATTATTCTACAGTGCCTGGTTTTATTTGCCTGAAGGTATCACCCATGATATATTTCCAATCAGCACCAACATCATGAGATTTCACAATATAACTCTTACTTAAATACTGAGTGAATTGATTACACTTAATCTACATCGTTCGGTCTAGCTATACCCTATATAAATCCCCTAGTGTGTTTATACCCCAGTGAGTCCCAACGTCCTGTATAGGAAGTGAAAATGCACGGATCTACTGAAAAATCAAGTCTGCTCGGGTCTTCATCAGCGACCATTTGAAGACTCGAACAGGAAGGAATTAGTGTTTAGTCTGTAGTGAACTTAGAAATTACGCTGACCTGTTAGTTCCTCAGGAGCTCTTGGTTGCTCGATTCCACTCAACTACAAACTGTTGTAGAAAGGACATTATTTCCATTTACATTATTTACTGTTCAATGTCACCCAAATAAGGATGAGGTTCCAGAGACCTCCTGAGGAACCAGACTCTGATCATCTCAGGCAGTTCTTCCATGCCACCGTCTCCTCCGACCTGCTCGTTAGAGACAAACGTCAGAGAGAAATAATAAATCAATTTTAAACTTTGCGATTTTTATTCTCTCTATACTCATGTAGAGATTGAGACAATGTAAATTAAATGATTAGAAATTAAAAGTGCTATACAAATAAATTTAACTGAATTGAAGTAACACAAATTGTAGAAAATCCATTTTTTAAAAAAGAAAAAAAAAGAAACATTTTAAGATTAAGTAAAAAAAAAAATAAAAAATAGATGCTGTTTGGTTATAGAGAAAAAGTGCAAGTCATTTCCTTCGCATTCTGACAGCACATTTTATGTGAACGGCACCACAAAGCCGTTTAATACCCATATACCCCAAATCCCATTCCAATATATATTTTATAAGAAGAGCAATTCAGAAGTGGCTCAGTATATTTTAGACTTTTTTCTCCCATTATGGCTTCTCAACCGACGAATGAAAACGTTCTCACGCGACTGTTTTTGGGACTCGGAAGCCCGATAAACGCCTTCCGAGCATTAATTTTACAGCAAAAATGAAGTTCGTCCACTCTGCACTTTGAACAAGAGATTTAATAGGAATCCTGCTGAGCGTCTTTGTCTTACGCGCTCGTTCCAAACAACCTGAGACAGAACGACAACTTCGGCAGCCTGTCTAACGCCGGAGGGAACGCTCGCTCAGACACAAGGGGAAAAATGCAGAGATACACAAGATCTATTGAGCGCTCAGCACTTTTTAAGCATGTATTAGTCGGGTCTTCTTTCACGGGCCGAAGGCAATACCGCTATTAACAAATTAATCACAGCACAGACTCTTGTAATTATGCTCTTATCAATCCATTCATTCTCGCTAGCACAGAACGTACAGAGTGAGAGAACAAATCACTGATTATCTGCAGGAGACTGGAGTGGGTGTGAGGAGCCACGGCTTTAAGCAGCCTGCAGAATTCCACATCAGTGTAACTGATGATTATAGCTGTTTATCTCTGTGTGACTGTCCTTGTCCCACGACTGCCATTCTTCATGCGTCTTGTCAACGGAAGACAGGAACAGTTGTTCCTTCACATCAAACCGCGTTCAGTTCAGCCGTCTCGCTTCTGGAGATCTAATGGCGATGGGAGGGAACTACGTCACATGACATAAGCACTACATTCAGTTAAGCGTTAACGTTACTAAATTACTGCGAGTGGATTTTAAACAAAATTTCTGGTGTATTTCTGCTCCCAAGTCATTTGAAGTAGAAAGGAATACAAAGTACCCTGGGCATGATGTGAGAGGAACATTACCACAGGCAGTCATGTGATGTAGCAATCATGCCACAGAAACCTCTCAACAGATACCATTAAAAAATGTTTACATTCATATTGTAGGATACATCTCATTTCTCTCTCTCTCTCTCTCTCTCTCTCTCTCTCTCTCTCTCTCTCTCTCTCTCTCTCTCTCTCACACACACACACACTCACACACACACACACACACACACACACACACACACACACACACACACACACACACACACACACACACACACACACACTCGCTCACTCTCACTCAATCAATCAATCGGCCAATATCAATTGGCCAATTCGCACTGGACAAGACATCTCAGTAAAACAAGCAGAAGTGGGAGGGGTAACTCACTTTACGCACCACAGTAACCTCCTTGTCGTCATGTGCGTATGACGTCACTTCCTGTTTCAAGCGCCTCCATGCTTGCAAAACGTGCCAAAAACTACTTTTAAACAGGAAATGACGGAATTTTACCGTACATATTTACAGCGGGTTTTTTCGGACGGGATTAGTATTACCTGAGGTAATATTTCCGGACCTTTTTACAGAAGGTAAAAGTCGCCGTAATCTTTACTGACATTGTCCGTAATGATTACCCACATGGCACATTCGGACGGGACTAAAATCAGCAAGAAGCCCTGGTAATAATTACTTTACCCCCACGTCCCCACCTAAAACTAATCCCGTCCGAATAGTGCTATACTCACTCACTCATTCATACTCTCTCACACACTCTTACTTCTTTCTCAATCACTCACTCACTTACATTCACTTACTCTCACTTATCACTCACTCACTCATACTCTCTCTCTCTCTCTCTCACACACACACACACACACACACACACACACACACACACACACACACACACACACACCCACACACTCACTCACATTCATTTACTCTCACTTCTAATTCTAATCCGACTGTCATGCAATGCGCCATGCGATACACCACTTTATATTAACTGTAGTAGATTTCCTAAATGGAATAAATAAAGCAGGGGGCTTCAATTTTGTTCATTAAAGAGTTAAAAAAAAAATAAACAAATCCATCACCGTCACATTGAAAATAGTCATTTGAATACTGCAATGAATTCATTTAACAAGTGGATTCAAGCCTCCTCTTGAACAAAAATCCTTTCATGAATAAGATTAAAGCCTCCTCTTTGTAGATTTTCGCAACTGTTAGTTTTTTTGCTTTTGACGCAGGTTTGAACCCTTGGCTATTTTCAGACCGCTTTTTTTGCCGAGTGCACATTATTAAAGCATACGTGTGTTCGACAGAACTACCGCTTTGTTCTCTTTCGATGCACGTAGACACGTAGCAGCTGTTATGTGCTGCTCACAAATCAGTTGGTACGTCGGAGATGAATTTCAACATCAGATCAGAGTTCCTGTAACGTAGACCTAGCTTTAGAGTACTTTAGAGGTGAATGATCATTTGACAGCGGGTGCCTTATTCTTTTTAAGGCCTCCAGCATTGGCTAAACGTTGTAGCTTAGATGAGATTACAGTTCAGGCGCGAGTGAGTGTGTCACTTATAAGCCAAGGGGAAATCTTCACTTTCTGACGATACAGACTAACGACTCGTACTTACTCTACAGAGGGATACGGTCTCTGGTTCACAAGAAAGTGAAAATCAGGCTGAATGTGAACTTTGATGTAAAATTGCATTCAGAAGTGCATAGAAATTGTATGTTTGACCATACCCAATGATGATGTACTTATTCAACCAAAATAAGTGAGGAATGTTGGACACTTTATGCACTCCATGCTCACCGTTTTGAGGCGATGATGTCGGATGGGGAAAAAATCCAAAATGGCTAGCAAGACTTAGAAATCTTTAAATTAGCTACATATTACAAATTCACCTGATTCTACTAAAGCTAGCTGGGCCTCATTACACTCAGATGGTATTTTATGGTCATTAAGACTGCACTGACCTTCATACACTAGAGTAAGCTAATCTAATGTTGTCTAATAGTTTTTAGGCACAAACAACAACTCATTCCCAGTACCGCCGTATTTATGCAATGTAGCCTTTAAACCTGCCCGAGGATCTGTTTTGAGTTCTTCTTAATGTTGAATCTACGAGCAGGGTCATGACGGCAATCCTGACAACAGCAGTAAGTTTCCGAGGGGGAAAAAAGAGAGAATATTTCGGATCCCTGTACATGAACTTTTGCTGGACATTACATTTCATCTAAAGCTTGATGGAGATGGACAAGGCTGTACTGTTTCTAACGCATCTATGTTCAGCTTACAGATGCACATAAGATATGCATGTGAGTGAATCATTCTGCTTTCTGGGAACTATCTCTGTGACACGTGCGAGCTGACTCATAATTTTTTTTGCTCCCGTGAATATCACGCATGATATCGATTGGATGGGGAAAAGCTGCAGTGCTTTTCTAGAAGGTTAACGACAGAGCAGTTTTGTCTCGGAAGAATTCTCGAAGACGACGACAAACAAAAAAAAAAATTATAATAAAAATCTTTCCATATTTTCCCTTCTCTGACATTCCCCATTCACATTATTTCAGGAAAGGTTTGCGGAGCTGAACCTGGCATGTTTGAGTAGAGCAAATAAAAGACGTGTTAATGAAGTTTACGGTACAAAGGCTAAGAAAGCGCTGATCTTTGACACATGCCCCGTTTCCTTAATCTGTCTCGAATCGTTTTCACTTTCGATTCGATTCATTTATATAGCACACTTAACAATCCACATGGTCTTAAAGCAGATTATTTTCTAGTACAGAAACATAAAAAAATCTTACTATATATCATCTATCCTATCCCCAATGAGCAAGGCTGTGATGATGGTGAGAAGGTAAATCTCTGATGATTATGAGGAATCAGACTCTGACTCCTTGAGACGAACCTGACTCAGAAGGGAACCGCATCCTCACATTCGTTTCCAGACTCGACACGAGCCATAACGGTTAAGCATAGAGCGTCGCAGACGTCAGAACGTGCCGATAATTTCTTACCATCTCACAGCAGAGCATCACGGCTCGCGTTCGTGTCTGTCTGAGACACTCTTCCCTGCTTCACACCCACCACTGCTGTCAGAAGATACGAGTCTCATACATTTAGCTGTTTCTCAGCTGCTAATTGCACAGAGGAAGCTTTTTGATATTCACACGCATCCTCTCTAATTCCCTCTCAGCAGCATAGGACAGCTTGCTGTCACATAGAAGGATAAAGCAGATGAGGATGACATTCCTCTCCTCACACGATCACATTATTGTTCTCTCTGCATGCGCTCATGGCTTTATTTACTGCAAGGACACAAATTAGCTAACTGTTTCATATATTTTGGG
Organism: Tachysurus fulvidraco; assembly: GCF_022655615.1. Taxonomy (NCBI): domain Eukaryota; kingdom Metazoa; phylum Chordata; class Actinopteri; order Siluriformes; family Bagridae; genus Tachysurus; species Tachysurus fulvidraco. The sequence goes on from NC_062525.1 coordinate 7,584,060, forward strand.
ATACCATACTTCATACATGACCTCGGGTTAATAGTTTCAAATTGTGGATTTGCTCTGATGATTGGATTAGATGACTCTGGTCTGAGTCACCTCAATAAAAATTAATTTCCGTTATTTTATTTTTGTAAATACAACGGCTTCCATGAATTAACCCTCAGGAGTCTTCTGTTTCTTATTAATCGTATTCAGCCCAAATTATACTAATAATAATTATGTTGGCTTTGTAGAAGCCAACATTCTGTTTTCCTATTTAAGCTTAGACAAAAATTTCCTAGGCTCCTAGGGCTTTCGAGCCACATGCACCAAATTCGGATATGTTGTAGACCCTGGTCTGACCTTTATTGTTCTTACTTTTCTAAGCGATCTGAGTACCGGTACTTCTGGTACCGGGTCTCAAAATGGCCTTTTTCCCCATAGACTCCCATGATAAACTTTGGAGATTTATAACTCGACAAGCTTTCGAACTATCTACACCAAACTTGACCAGCTCCTTTAGGGTGATACTCTGAGCAAGGTTTTAAATTGGTGTACCGACTGGCCTTCCGGTTGTCCCGCAGCCCTATAATATGCTAAATCAAAACACTTTTTACAACATGGACATGTGACATATCAAAACACTCAGATCAATGAGGGGAACTTCCTCATGGATATTCTGATGACGTCACGTGACGTCACATGATGTCACGTGAAAATTAAATGGACTTGACATATCAAAACACTCAGCACAATGAGGAGAACTTCCTCAAGAGTATTCGGATGACATCACATGCTCGTCTCCACTTACCTCCAAATGTTTTGGCACCCTAGCTTTCTGTCTATTTGCTTTCCAAAAGTAACACTGACCCTTGTGTCCACTCGCCTCCAAAAAGCTCCAGCCTTTGCGAATACTTTGTCAAATCTAGTTACTACTTCTACTACTACTACTACTACTAATAATAATAATAGTGCTTATGAAACACCGTTGGATCTAAATGAATAGTCCTTTGTTAGGCACAACGTATGAATGCAGTATGAACGCCCCACGTAGTGCTAGTGAATGTAAAAGCTCATTTACCTCATGTAAAAACTACATTTACAATGAACAACTCAGATTCTTTCCTCAGATCAGAGGTGGAAACAAAAGCCATATTTTCTCATTCATGTTGCTTGACCACGTATAGGACACGTATCCGATACAGGACGACACCTGAACAGTAAATAAAATCAAATCTATCAAATCTTATTCATTTTTTTTTCCCCCAGATACTTTTATCTAAATCGATTTAAAAACGAACGAGAGCGCGGCTCATTAATCCTCTTCACACGACTTGTATCGAAAATAATTTGTGACAAGTGCGTCCTCTTAAATGAGGAAATATAATTAGATGATAACTAATGAATTATACAGTTCTCGTGTCTTTTCATGCGTACTTTTGATTTAATCGCTTTGATCTCACGCTCGCAAATGAGTAAAAATTTGCATGACTGAATTCAGATCAAAATTTGCAGGAGTTGAGATCAGCATTCCTGTCACATTGCGCATGACTGATGTGGGGTCAGTGTAAAATCTTTAGGCTCATGCTAGTACGCTATCTATTTAAAGTCACGCAAAATGTTTTGAAATGTGAGCTCGAGGTGTCATGTCCTGACACGGTGGTCCACTTTGATCCTTAATACAGCCCTAAAGCTGAGTCAGATACTGAGTTTCATTTCATGGTAAGTAAAGACACACACACACAGTAATGTAAATGTTGACATTAGAACCTTTTTGTCAGTCGATTCATCGATTAAAGGAAGACTTTAGTGTTTTTAGTCCAATCTCGGTCTCATGTGTAGTGTACATGTGAATTTCACAAGGATTTTGTATTCGGACATCAAACCTTCTTCAACACTTTTAATGTCTAAAGGCATTTGATGAAGTACAATAATTCTGGACTGCAACCGATTTCACTTAGAAGTCTTACAAAGAGAGACACGGTAGAAGCGAAGTAAGCAGGAAATTAAATCCCTGTATTTTAGTTATTTAGACTTTTTCTGAAGGTTTCGTCGTGGGCATGTGTCATCGGGTAGAAACGGACTGTTAGGCAAATTCGATTCATGAGACCGGCTTTATGATTTTAATTTGACTCGATTCTCCTATTTGTTTTTTTGTTTGTTTTTTTGTTTTTTTGTGTGTGTGTGTGTGTGTGTGTGTGTGTGTGTGTGAATGAAATGTCTGATTGAATTAGAAATTGCAATGAGCAGAGGTTTGATATTGTAAAGCAGAAGGTACAACATGTTCACCATATAAAAATAAATAAATAAATGTAAATTTGATAAATTCTTCCATTAAGTTTATTTGTGCCTGAGCCAGTGAAAATGATGGACTGAAAAATTAGAGCTCCAAAGATGGCTAAAATGGCTGATTTTGTGAAGTTTGTCTGATAGCTGATAAAATCCTTTTCTTTTTAACCACTAGAGCATGGTCGTGTGCGAGCACCTTGTGTGCGTCTGTGCGTGCGTGCGGCTCTGCGCGTGTATGCGTGTGTGCGTGTGCGTGTGTGCGTGTGTGTGTGTGTGTGTGTGTGTGTGGGTTGCAGATATCACAGGATCCCCATGAAAGTTTCCACCAATCATGTAACTCTGTGGGTCAAATCCTACAGAATAACAAGGATCCAACTTTATTTACAAAAGCGTTCATGACATGATGCCCATAGACTTCCTTTAGAAGCGAATTCGGACATTCTGATTTAATTCACTTGAACATCCGTGAATTTTTCTATTTTTCCATATCAATCTCACATTCAGTCCAGATGTACGAGATGGTAGATGATGTCGTATAATGCTCGAGTATTGTTTAAAAGATTGCTAATGCTTTCAAACAAACAATATTTTTCTTGCTGACGCAGAGAAAATCTAGAATTATTTTATTTTTTCCATCTTTTTAGTTTTAACACAAGCTAGTCTACTAGTCATGTCTAGTAGTATCTGTGTGTTCTTGTATACATAACAAACATCATTTTAAACTGTATACAATTGCCAAAGCCTCAAAAAAAAAAATATATATATATATATATATATATATGAGATAGATATATATATATGAGATAGATACTTTTATTAGTGCCATTGTTAAGACCCTTTGAGATCATCTTTATCCCTAGAGTTGAGCTGTGTACTTTATGGATGACAGCCAATGATCTCTCTAGAAGAACAATACAATATCTCTGAAATAATTATACTATTCTTTTATTGAAGCTGGTCCAGGTGAAAACCAAGAGTGCATTATAGTCTTTTCTGTGTTAAGTTAATCCTGCAAATAGAACTTTCTTAGAAGCCAAATGAATGCAAACGGAGAGAAAATCTTCTGATGAAACTCCTCTTAGCTCCTCATCGCCCAGGAATCTTTAATCAGAGCAGACGTCTTTCCCCGTCTCTGACATTTGTCTCCTTGTTTGTGTTGCGTCTTGAGCGATTTGAAAGGAGACTCAAATTAGCCACGTTTTCTTCATCCTGCCTTTCTTTTTGCACGTAGATTGAAGTGTTTTAGGAAATGTCTGTTCTTTCTCTCTCTCTCTCTCTCTCTCTCTCTCTCTCTCTCTCTCTCTCTCTCTCTCTCTCTCTCTCTCTCTCTCTCGTTGTGTGTGTGTCAAACACAATAAAAAAAGCATCCTTATATCTATCAGCTTCATTCTGGTATCCATGGTAACCAGGTGGCTCTGTGAAAAGCAGGGTTATCTGTCTTTCTCTCTCTGACACACACACACACACACACACACACACACACACACACACACACAGTTTTTCACTTTGCCAGGTTTCCACAGTGATGTAACACTGGTAGTCTCCTTCCCTCTAACACCGGTCTAATGGAATGGAAGTGTGTGTGTGTGTGTGTGTGTGTGTGTGTGTGTGTGTGTGTGTGTGTGTGTGTGTGTGTGTGTGTGTGTGTGGTTCTGTGCAGTAATGAGCTTTTAATCAGAGTCTTCTCTCTCTCGTATCTCTCAGAAACACAGCCCCATGTTTACATACTGACTATTTAGTCTCAAGCCTAGTAGTTAGGAGTTCAGTTGGGTGATACAGCAAGCTACAAACTTCACATCAATCATCATCCGCCAGTAACGAACTGATCTGATCCGATAGCATCATGCTCAGTGTGAAGCCGGGTTAAGTCTGTGATTATTACCTGCTAAAAGAAACAATGCTTTATAAGGCACAGGAGACGGGTTTGGTGTCGATCGAGCCAGATGAATGTGGACAACACTCAGTGATATGTATTTGCCATAATTCTGATAAGACATTAAGGATACACAATTCAACATCTCACAAAAACTTTTTGTTATGTTTTGTTTATCGCCGCTCCACGGGTTTGGCAGTTGCATGCAGAGATGGCGTTTAGGCGAGCATCGTAGCAGTGGAAATTTATCCTTCAAAAAATTTCTATATAACTGCCATGACTTCTACTGTTTTTAGTCTCGGTGTTGCTAAATTAGCTGCTGAGCACATGGCAGTGTGGCAGCTCAGTGATTAACACATTCACATCTCCAAGCTGCCACTGTTGAGCCTTTGAGCAGGTCCCTTAACCCCTTAACCGTGTAGTTGTATCGCGTCTCATTTGTAAGTCATTTTGGATGTTTGGAAGTCATTTTAACGTCACCTCATGCGTTCAAAGATCACAGATCTCTATTCACAACTTAAGCAAAAAAAAATTTATCTGGTATCGATATAGTTTGAAAAATTAAAAAGGATTTAATTGCCTCAATATGCGCCTGTATGTGGCCAAGTGTTTTAGGGAAATGATCCATTCCTGATGGACGTCTTACCACCCTGAATCTGGTTATCTCTCTTAAACTGCACATCCTAAACCACTTATCACTTTTGAGTCAAGTTATTTCCTAAAGAAAAGACTTGAATCATTTCATTTAGAAAAACATACTGACTGTACAAAAGCGCCGACACCGGAGACCCCCCAAACAAACTCTAATTATCTCATTACAGCAAATTTACCATCTCCACTGCTGTGTGTTTGTGTTTAAATAATCACCTTCATTAATAATAGCCTTTGATTATACAAGTTGTCCAACCTACAAGTTTCCGTATATTACACATTGCTCCTTGAGCTGCTGTTATTAGAAATGAAGCAGCACCTTCCGATCAATAGAGCTGAACATTTTACAGCACTGTGGTTAAAGTGGCAGTTATGGCGGCTTCGTCATCATCGTCATCGTCGCATTAGCATACAGTCTCCTCCTAATAATTCACAACACGAAGAGCATTTCCACAAATGCTCCATGGCTCAGGGCTGGATGAATTAAAAAAAAAAAAAAAAAAAAAAAACCTCTGACTTCCTCCAACATGGCTGTAGGCATCCTTTGTGCTACATCCCTGAGGACTGCTAGATTAGGGGAAATGAAATGGGAAGATGAAAAGAATGGAGCTGTTCTCATCATTCTCTTCTTCCTCCTCCTCTTACACATCTCCTGCCTTTTAATATTCTGTTCTTCAGTCATGAGATAATGCACACCACATTCATACAGTTAAGTCCTGGTGGGCTGGAGAGATGAGATGAGGAAGCTGAAGATGGATAATGAGAGGGGAATACAGAGGTGTGTGTGTGTGTGTGTGTGTAGATTTGTCTTTTTTTTTTTTTTGTGGTTTTTGTTTTAAATATCTTAATTACACATACACACGTGATGGGATGTACAGTTAATCCTGCTGCAGCTCTGACAGGCAACACACACACACACACACACACACACACACACACACACACACACACACACACACACACACACACACACAGGCACTTTCTCTCTATTTCTCTTTTCTTTCTAAGAGGACATAAAAGTTTTGTTTCTTCCATATTTCTGTACTTTCTGAGTGACAGTTATAAATCATATAATATAGTTTCCTTGCATTTCTTTTTAAACTTGCATGCACACACACACATACTCAGGGCCTCACACACTCTTACACGGAGTGCCGTCACGGTGCTGTACATAATTAGATAGCGCTTAATCCACTTTCTCTTCGAACAGAGCAGCTAAATTTGATTCTGGCTTTCTCACTGAAATTCAGCAGTCCTCGCCTATTTAGAGGATCACTGCATTCAGTGTGCGCTGTTCAAAAAGACCGCTGCCTCTCCACTCCATCGCATCCTGCATTGATTCTGCGCTGCAGACTGAATTTGTGCTGCACACCTTTATGAAGCTCTTCCAAACGCTGCAAATGGTTTTATCCTGTTACCAACACACACACACACACACACACACACACACACACACACACACACACACACACACACACACGAGCATACACACACCGCTGTATTCAGGATAGATTAGATTTGTTGTAGAAATGGTTTTAGCAGTTCTCTCTCTCTCTTGCTCTCCTCCTGTCTGTTATTTCTTTATTCTCTCTGAACATCATCTCTCATTCTTCCACTCGATAGTTATATTGCTGAGATTGTTGTGATGTACAGAATAAAAATGTATCCAATGTTGCTTTAGTTAGCTTACCCCAAAGTTTGTTTTGTTAGCTATGTTGACAAAATTTGGGAATTTAGTTTTGAATTGAATTTTAAATGAGATGGCGTCTGGAAGCCCCTCCTCCCGCCTTCAGTGTCACATGCTCTACACTATGGTCACTTTATGTGGCTATAAAGCAAATATTTTGAGTTCAATAATGTGAAATAAAATATTTAACGTTAGTTAATTGTTTATTACGGATGGCACTGATATATTTTTTCCAAAACACTCACATATCTCTTTGGCGTTTTGTTGCCCAAAACATGTGGCAGAAATGTATGTTGGTTTATTTATTTATTTATTTATTTAATACTGGTTCCTGGAATGAAATGGGTGTAATCTACACCTTACAACTCGACAACAAGTAATGCTAAAAATATCTTGTCGTCTTCATCCGGATACTGTGCTTTCTTTCTGTCTCTCTCTTTCCATCGGTCTTTCTGTCTTCCTTTTATTCTGTCGTTCTTTCTTTCGTTCATTCTCTTTTTTTTGTTCGTTTGTTCTTTTGTTCTGTCTTTCGTTCTTTCATTTATTAAGAGAAAAACAAACTAGTTCATAAACAGCCAAAGTATTATTGTCTATAGATACATAAAGAGCTCAATATATTAATAGTATTAATGTAACTGGGCCCCTGGCTATCACACCAGAGCTTTATTTGCATGTCATTTGCATACTCAACTGTGATTGGCCCAATGCCTCTGTCTATAGCAGTAATGTGCCTGTAGTTTCTGAAGTTTGGTTTATAAAATATCTGAAAAAATGTCATCAATATTTTCAGCATTTAAGTTTGAGTTGAACTGGTACAATACCTCAGCGTGTCGCAAGTTTATAAAGATTATTAGTTTAGAAAAGTTTAAAAATGTATAATAAAAAAAAGAAGAAATTTACACCTTCTGAGTGAAACCTCAGTCTTTTATTTTAATACAAAAAGCATTAAAACCAGTAAAATGAAACCTAATTAATTCAGTTAGTTCAGTGAGAAGCAGAGTTTATCCTGATCATGATCATGCAACTCATTGTCCTGGAATTAACAACAAGTAATGGTTGAATTTATGTTAGTCTGAAGCTCAAAGCAAAGTAACAGGGAAGACCAAACACTCCAATCTCATAAACTCTAAACCTCCACTATAGTTTCCTCTAAACCTTTAAGAATGGCTGGACTTAACTTCCTTATATTTTTCCCCCACTAGATTGTTTAACAATAAACAAAAGAACTGACAAACGGCACAAGATTACAACTATTAACATGTACACCGAGTAAACAGCAGCAGCTCTAAGGCGATATTTCTGCAATTGCTCATTGAGACTTTAATGTTTTATTCAGCATTTTATTCAGTGTTGATCAGGATTTCGGGATTTTCAGACAAAAGCAATCAGACAGAGGCACTTGGTATTCCTCTCACACCTCACCTGCAAACACAACGGGGCAAACACCTTTCTGTGACCGTGTCTGGCTTTATCAGAGCATGTGTATGTGCAAAAAAAAAGAGCCATTTTGCGTTTTTGTTGCATGGATAAAATGACAAACATGTACCCGGGTTTTGTCGTTTGTGCAGAATCATACAGCATTCGGAGCGATTGTCGCATGCTGGAAATATTTGTGGTTTCTGCAGAATTTAAAAAAAGGCAACAAGCAGAAAATAATTGCTGCTTTCTGCTGAAAAACCTGTAAAACTCTTTTTTTTTTTTTTTTATTCATGGGGTTTTATTGATGTTTTCATACTGCATTCTGTAGATGTCTTTTCTCTTTGCTTGCCATAGTTTAGACGAAAGAGGAAGAAGAAGAAAAAAAGAATAAATTAAGTTATTAGGCTTACTGGATTTTAGAAACCCTGCAAATCGGAGCTGATGGATACAGTCAGTTCAAGAACTATTGGCACCCCTGGTTGCTTAAAGCTGATTATTTAGAAGGAAGATTTCTTTCTCTTTAGAGGCTTAATTATTGAAATTATAATAATATCTTTTAAGGAGGAAAAAAGAATACAATTTAAAAAAAAAAATCTATTTATTTGATCACGATGTTGGCTTTGTAGCCCTAGTGATATGGACATAAGCCGAGTTTGTAAATGGTTTACTGTAAGCAAAGCTGTAATATTTGAATGATTTAGCAAAGTGAGATAAATGAGTGATTATTTCACCACCAGTGTAGGTGACACCGATCAGTCACATCAGACGTTTAATTGAGGTAATGGGACACAGACCGCTGTAGAGGCTGCTTATAGATAGAAGTGAGGACTAATTTTTTACTGTAAACTTGTAATGTTTATTGAAGAATAACTTTTTTTTTCCATTAGTCTATATGGAAATATTGATTGAAGATGATTCTAAATGTGTTAATAGGATAAACTAGGTTATTAAGGACGCTTAGCAAAGTTTAGAATGATTAGTTAAATAAAGGAGATTATTATTATTATTATTATTAGACACTGAACGACTACTAGATAAATAGTCTATTAGCTAAAAATAAAGACTTTACCATTGTCATATATTTATCATATTTGTTACATATAATTTAATACATTTAACTTAATTTGACTTCAATTTAATTTAAGTAAAAATTTAAATGTATAAATGTTGCTTTTTGTCAGGTCTAGTATTGATGTTGAAGATAATAATAATAATAGTAATAATAATAATAATAATAATAATAATAATAATTTTTAAACATTTTCTTGTTATTCAGAAAAATGTGAAAGGAAAGGAATTTTTTTCATATCTTAGAGGATGTGAAGAGCATTTTGTGCGACTCTAAGTTGCTACGCATAAACATACAGTCCAGGACCAGATTTCAACTGCTGATGCTGCAGCTTATTTCCTCCCTCACAGACAACACACTAAGACTAAATTGTCCTGCTTGGAGCCATGAGCTTACAGATATCATTACCTTCTACAGGTTCATTTCAGAAACAGCAATCTCACTGCTTAGAACTTACTCTTAGGTCTCTTTCACACATAAAAAAAGTGTAAACTGCAGCACTTCTCTGGTAAAGGAGGGAGAGAAGCCAACCTGTAAATAATGCATGCGCTGTTCCGGCATGTGTCGCAGTTGGCCGTGTCCTGCCCGGTCCGATAGGAGAGACTGGAGGAGATAAAGAGAGAGGATGGGTCATTAGGAAGTCCGGATTAGTCACTCCTCCCTCCTAAATCTACACGACATCTGCTTTGCCCTTCGTCATTATAAACGCAAGGTTAACACAAGCGTGCACACACACACACACGCACACACACACACACGGATACTGCGTGTTAGTATTCTGTACAAATACTTCCTGCAGAGGTTGTGCAGGACTGTGTGTGTGTCCTGATAGGTTAGAAAAACTGTAGTGACACACCTATAACCCACCCGCCCACACACACACACACACACACACACACACACACACTCTCTCTCTCTCTCTCTCTTTTGGATCTTCTCCCAGTATGAAGCAGGCAGTAAATAATGGATTTCAGTAAATAATTTTTTGTTCTTGTTCGCCTAAACTAAATCTCTTTCAGGCACATAGATCATTGATTTTACTCAAGCTTCTACAGTTAATCAGCTCCAAACACACTTCTAGTTGCTGCTTTAACCCTTGCTTATACACTCTTAATGGAGCAGCTACACATCAGTATTTATATAGCAGCCCAACATAAATGTGCATAAGTGTGATGTCATGCATTCAGGATGATCATCAAGCAGAATATTCGTATTAAGATTTATACCACAGCACTGTTAAACTCTCAAATCCGATTGGTCAGAAGGTGATGATTAATGTTTCTTAATAGGACCTCTGACAGTAACGCCAGCTGTAATTCAAATGGTTTGTATATGAGACTTTTTTTTATCACTGAATTCGTTCTAACACATTATTGTTTCTATAGTAACAGCTCATTCACAGGGGCCACTGTGGCAAATGCTGTATGAAGTCTAAGGCTTTTCATGGACAATTGAATGTTACTAAAAAATGTATAAAAGAAAGAAAAAATGCATGAATGTTGATATGGTGACATTTTCTGTAAGGTGACTGAACGTTTATGGAAGGAGTCTCCAGTGTCAGCGAGTTACAGCATAGGAAAGTCTGTAGAGGATGATTTTAGTTTGTTTATGCATTTTTATATTTATTCTCAAGGTAGTGTTTAAAATAAAAAGGAGAGGTTTGTGAAGGAATCACAGTTTGTAGCTTTCACACTTTAAATGTAATTAGAAATGGATAAAAATTGCAATAGTGTCGGCAAATCTCTGTGGTGCAAGAGGAATACATCCAAACAATCATTCTGATATTTAAAATCGTCTTAACGATTATCTTCTGGATACTAAGATTAACTCTGTCTGTGCCAGGCCACATCACAGCACCCTGATTATTGTCCTGTAACAGCATGCCCCCAAGTGTGTTATTCATTACTTATTATGGTGACATTTATTCTACTGAGTAGACACTGTTATTCAGATTGACTAAGACCAGGACAGTGAGTGGAAATGACCGGAGGAACAAGACCCCCAGTGTCAGTCCAAACTAGATGACCTTTCTACTGATGCTGAACTGCTTCTAATTACCTTTACTTGTAAGAGACGGATTATATTTAGTAAGGAGGAAACAAGTAGGTGCTTATTTACAGGTCAGAGAGCATTCTCAGCTCATTAGTGTGTTGAGGAATACTGAAGAATAAACTGCAAGATGCTAAATCTCACATGTCCCTGTTACTGGCGTGGTACCATTGTCTTATAGTGTAATAATAATAATAAAGGATGTTTAGTCCATAGATGGACCATAATTGACTTTTAGAGTAAACCTGTGTACCAAAGCTGTATCACTCCAACGATACACAAAGGTTTGGTTTAACATTTTCTTTTTCTGAAAGTCATTTTGGGTTAACAGATTATTGAACTCCAAGTGTACATGCACTTATGTTTACATTACCATTTCCAGCATTTGGCAGATGCCCTTATCCAGAGTGACTTAGATTTTCACTTTTATTTTTTTTTATACAACTTAGCAATTGAGGGTTAAGGGCCTTGCTAAGGGGCCCAAAAGTGGCAACTTGGTGGACCTGGGTTTAAACTCTCAACCTTCCGATCGGTAGCCCAACATCTTAACCACAAGGCTACCAAACGCCCCACTTCTCAAAAGCTGAACTGATCAACCCCACTAATCACAGATTAATGGCTGATCTTTCTCTAATCTCTTAAATTTGTTGGCAAAGTGATTGCACAAAGACGGGGAAATTGTACCTCGTCTTAATTAATTTCCTTGCTCTTAATTTGATTGGTAGTAAAATGTGCTTGCATAATTTTATAGAATTAAACTTCATGGTAATATGACTAGCATTCTGTCTTCACATGTTTTCACCTCTTTATTTTACACTAACAAATTTCATTTGCTTAGGTTTGGTAAGAGCGATTAGTGCCAATCCTGCAGACGTGTGTGTGTGTGTGTGTGTGCGCGTGCATGTGTGTGTTTGTGCATGTGCTAAAAAGCTATCCTAGCAGAGATAGTGACCTTTTGACCTTCAAACCAATGAAATGAGGTGAGGAGCCTGATCTTGTGTATGTAAGGGTATGATAGAAGAATTGATTTTACTAACAAGACATCCACGCTCTTCTCTTTTATCTGTTCATTCCTCCCTCACTCTCCCTAAATCAGGCTCACTAAGTGACAGTAATACTATCCGGCTCGTTTTTTCTGGCTGTCAGACGCGGGCCAACTTCACCATTAACAGCTTAGTCCACCTGCACTACTACTTTGCATCCTGCCAACACTGTTGAGTTTTAAACTCAAGCTCAGAGTGAAAGAGGCGGCCATGTTGGCTAAGGAGTGTGAGTGATGTGGCCGATTGCTGATGCATGGGGTTTTTCTGAGGCAGGTTTGCAGTAGCTAATGGAGACAGTGATGTATAGCATTGCCAGAGGAGCCCAGGGGAGGGCCTCAGTGCCAGTCTGGCACATGGAGGGAGGAGAAAGACAGTGCTAATTGTACTGACAGAATGACATGACTTTGCACGGGATGTCTTTGGAGTGCGTTATCTTCATCCTTCAGCATGTAGGCACGTAGAGGAACACCTCCTATAGGCTCATCCATCTGTATTTCCAGCAGAGAATCTCATTTGCACTTCTGTGGGAGAATAGCACTGTGTACTATATCATTCCCCATATTCAATTATCCTGATTCAGCTAATTATCAAGCCCTTCATAAGTTTAATGATACTACAGTGAATAAGGTGGCACTCAGTCACAGAGCTGCTTGTATTAGTACTCATTGTTTCATTTAGGTGAATGGTGCTCTGCTGAATTGTTGCCATGGTTGTCTCGGTTCACTTTCTGGAAAGATCTGCTGAAATGGACTTGACTTTAATACAGTTCCAATCAGTGATTTATCCATTTTAACACAAACGATCCTTATTGACATACGGTGTGATCAATCAAACGGTAAACATCGATCGATCACTATCGAACGCGTTTTGAACTTTTTTTTTGCGTCTTTCATTCAGTACCATATTAAAGCAAATGCCTCATCATACAAAAGAGCACGAGTAAAGTAGCAGGTGTAATTTTGAGCATTTTTGTAATTGAGACTCATAGCCCAAGGCCATCTCCTGCTTGCTCAACTACTGACATTTTACCAGCTATAGAATGAGACCAATGCTCCATGTCTGTGCTAGAATGATTATTTCTGCCCCGCCTGCAAATAAATAAAATTTGCCCACGGTTCTAGCAAGAAGACGGAATACATGCACTGACCTCCGAGTATATTATCAATACTATACAAATGGAACCACATTGCAGCTCAAGTGATTACTGATGAACAGCATGACTGACAATTTAACATTCTATTCTTCAGCATCTACACAAAAGGCACTGTCATGGACGATGATTACACGCAAAATGACTTGCAACTTTTGACGACTTTTACTTGTTTATTCATTGTTTGTAATTGCTCAAGTGCCGTCAGCAGTAGCGTTAGCCAAGCGGCTGCTATGACATTTGGGCATGACCTTTACATCCCCTAAGAATACGCTTCAGAACCCTTTTTTCTGTTTTTATAGCTTTTACATCTTGAAAACATTTCACCGTCGGAAGTTATAGTGCAATCGTGTTCTATTTTTAATTAGTGCTCGATAGGAACTTTGTAGAAACCTCGGAAATGTTAACGCTCAGGAGAAATGTTTTTGTTGCTTTGCATATGTAGCTGCTCAGTAGAGATTTACATTTCCCTCGTTGGATCACTGCAGCATTATACAACAGAGCTAATGAGAGTTAACAGACTTGATGGAAGAACTGATGTCTACACAAGTCCCTGCTTCTTGTTTATAGGCTAGCAGAATTTTAATTTCTGCCTGTTTCCTGTTATATTTCTAGAGGTCAGATTGTCTTTTGGGCACATAAAGGAAAAAGTGTTTAATCTCTCACTCGGTTGTCGGCCAGTGTACGATTGTTCACTCTAATCCCTGCAGCTTTAAAACATATGCTTGTGTGTCTGTCTATGTGGGTGGCCCTTGCTACCTGGCTTTACACTCACATAACCTCACACACACTCAAATGATAGATGCTATCTTTTAATAGCACCTCTCTTCTCTAAAGTAGTGCAAGCAGCCCTTGAAAAGAGCTAATTTCTCTCTTAATACCCTACCATCCTGCACTCCTTGTCTGTGATCACTTAATTGCTACGTCATGCCCGGTTGGCATCCTGCATGCTAAATATGCCGTAGCATATTTTACTTATGTCACTGAGGGCAAATCAGGCATTTTCACCCACCACTTGCTCAATCTTCTGATTGTAGCGATAAGGAGATTAGGCCATTATACATGCAAATAAGCATGATTTCAACTTATGAAGATTGTGGAGACAGACAGACAGCGATTTATTTATTTATTTATTTTTGCATTTTTATTACTCGGATGAACACGAGTAAGCGGCTGATTAATATGCCACTGGTGTATTTTAAACGCAATTTTAAAGCCCAATTTGCTAAGGTGAGTAGCGATGACATTTTTATTCTTTTAACGGAGATTAGTTTGCTTATATATTTCCTGCATTAGCACCATTTTTTTTTTTTTTTTTTTCCCTTTCTTTCTTTCAGTCTCACAGTCAGGTAAGTCTCTCACTGCAATTCCCCTGCGCATCACCGGGAACAGTGTGACTAACCTTTGGATGAAAAGTTTGCAACTTTTTTGTCTTTGGTTTAGTTTGGACCTAAACAGATTTGATGTGGTCCAATCTGATTGTGAGATTGCAGTTTTGATGGTTGTGAACCCACAGCCTGCGGAGCCACAAGTAATATCATCACACGTGGGCCCTGTTCTTACTCCCATCTTGGAAAGAATGACATGAAATTTCTGCAGCAATACATTGGCCAATAAAAGTAAAAACTGTGAAATGATTTTCCCTAAAGTACTTTGCTGTAGAATGTACTTATCTATCTCTTACCCTTCTCTGTGAGCCTCTCCTTTCTCCAGCTCCTGAATGACTCCCAGCAGGACTTTGATGGTTTCCTGACTGGAGCTGATCATGTTCTCCATGGCTTGCAGCTGTTCTTTTACATCCTTATCCTGATTCACAGGCACTATCTGCTTGCATGCCTCTCGATCCACCTGTAGATTCCCTGTTCTTGTCCCAGGCTCACATTTGGATGGTAAAGCGGTAGTTGGGGCAGCAGCAACCGATGGCACTGCTGCTTCCTCCATTGCCTGTATGGGCCGAGCAGAGATCATTCCAGCATGACACTGCACTTGTGTGGTACAGCTAGTCCTCGGCAGTGTCTGCGATTGCAGGCCATTTAGCTGCAAAACCTTTTTGCGTTTACTGCGTGCTGTCGGACTCTCCAGACACTCCACCTGTGTTAAGGAGTTCCAGGCTATGGGGCTTGTCACTTTGGAGCTAGAGTTTGGCAGTGTACTGCCATCTCTGTCCTCAGAATTTATTATTTGATATTTTCCTGAGCGGTCCAGTGACTCTGAATCCCTTTGGAAGCTCTTTCGATGTTTGCTCTTCACCGTACAGATCTGGTAATTTGATTGGTCCTCTGAGGGACAGGGCAACAGTATCCTGTCTGTACACTCTGCAGCATGTGAGTGATGCTCTATGGTGGCTATGCACTCATTCGTGTGCATCAAAGCTTTGGTCTTTTGTACGGTGTGAGACGACCTCTCTTCCCTTTCCCCCTCAGCCGCTTTCGCCCTCTTAACATCAATAACAAATCCATTATCCTGGTCCTTATAGCTCTCTGCTGTAGCTGCATGTTTCACGCTTTGACCCTTTTTTCTCTCCATTGGGAAAGTCTGGTAGCGCTTCCTTAGGTCCGGAGAGGTCTGGACTCCAGTGCTTTTAGTCACATTGGGTATGGATCTTCGAGCCGGAACCGTCATGTACTTGCGGTACGCCACTTTGTACGCGACAGGTTTTGCTCCCCGTGCAGCAGCCGCCTGCTCGCTCTGGGCCTCACAGATGTCCTTGAAGCGTACCTGCAAGGCTTTGTTACGCTTGCGCACCTGCCGACTCCCATCCGGCGGTCCTTTTACCTCCAGGGCCATAGAGGGTGGCACCTCAGAGTCCGATTCAGAGTTGGTGAGCATGCATTTACCAACCTCTTTGCTCACCATGGTTCCTGCCAAAGAAAAACACAAAACAGGTTTAAATTCTGGGGGGAGTTGAAAAAATGAACACATTCTCTCAGATAGCAGCTCAGTTTCCTTTCCGCTTGAGTTCTTCTCTCATCCCCCCTTTCTATTCCATTCATCTGCAATCGCTTTCCTTGATATTAATGTAGGCAAGGAGTGTTGTCTTAGCCTGAGTCTTAGCCATCGATTCTTAATGGGGTCCCTTAATCTTCCTCCCCAATGAAGCCCTCACATATTTAGAGAATAATGAGATGTCCTCCTGAAACTAAACACGAGAGAGACGAGTTGCTCAGAGATAAAGCGTTTTCGCCATGACCTATTTTTCCTGTGTTAATCTCATTCGGATTAAATATCAGTTAAATATCCCCGCTATGACCAAGAATGTAAATGATAAATGGGAGAAATAAAAGGGATATTGTACTGCCTGGGATTGCACAAAAAGTTGAAGCAGTTACTATTCTCTTGAAGACAAGTTCTTCACACTCTTTGGTGCATTAGAGAAAGATTCTGTCTTTTAACTTTTACTCACTCATTCACTGAAGGCTGGGAAGAAAGGATAGAGGGTTAAATGGATGTGGGGAAATAGGAAAAGACAAGGCCTTTGTGTCTTCAGGCCTCTTCTTTATGAGATCAGTCTCATCTAGTGATATCATTAACAGCTTGTAGCTCAAAGCCCAGACAGGCAGGAGCCAGACACGTACACAAAACCATCTTCTGGCCTGTCCGAGGGACCAAAAATATGTTGACGCAAGATGAACCAAGATCAATTTTAACATGAAATGAAATTTTGCATTCATTTTGTTTGAATCGCTTTAAACTTTTTTCTTTTTTTTTTCCTTTTTTTTTATTTACTCTCATCCTCATTCCAACAAATTCATTTTAAAGTCATGCAGTGTCTGCTAATGAGCTGTAGCCAGGTGTGGAAGAGCAGGGAACACACTAAAATATGCAAAACACGGGTACTTCAGGGGCATGAATGTAAAACACGACTCCTGAACAAGTGGCACATATTTGTGCAAGTAGTGAAAGTACTTTCCTAGAGTGGTCATCGTTAAGCCAGCGGTTATTGCCTTTTCCATTAATGCAAGAACACCAAGCCTTCAAGCAGCAGCAAGCTGAAAATGCTGCCTGGCTTTACTTAATTATTTATTTAGTTATCATTTATGAAATTATTATGGCGCATAAATGGAATCGAATATGGTCTGGTAAGTGGAGGCATTAGATTAATCTTGCTTAGCTCTGTGGGTGGGAATGATTTCTAGATGGTCCCACTCTTTTTGGACTAATTTCCTGCACAGTCTGCAGTTGTTTTAATCTATCTAGACTTCATTTGGGCTTGTAGTTTTCCAGGAAAGTCCTACATGGAAAAAGTGGTTAGGTTTTTTTTTTTGTTTTTTTTTTGGGTGTTTGATTAGCCATTTCGTGAAACAGCTTAATATCAGGTGCGATAAAGTTACTTGTGAAAGGATGCAGGGTTATAAGGATGCCATCAGCAAAACAGTCGCAGTAACATTTCATTCATTCATTTTCTACCACTTATCCGAACTACCTCGGGTCACGGGGAGCCTGTGCCTATCTCGGGCGTCATCGGGCATCAACGCAGGATAGACCCTGGACGGAGTGCCAACCCATCGCAGGGCACACACACACTCATTCACTCACACAAACACACACACACACTACGGACAATTTTCCAGAGATACCAATCAACCTACCATGCATGTCTTTGGACCGGGGGAGGAAACCGGAGTACCCGGAGGAAACCCCCGAGGCACGGGGAGAACATGCAAACTCCACACACACAAGGTGGAGGCAGGAATGATTGAGACCAAAAATAACATTAAATATATTTGGTCCTGGCCTTTGCATTAACTAATTGATTACAAGCGCATTGCACAAATTACTAGGCTATGTTTTCTTGTCAGATGTGGAAGACACACAAACTAAACACACTTAATATTTGTTTTATGTAAAATCTTCCACGAAAAAAAGACTATATATAAGCAAACCTAATTCTTAAGACTGACATGAGTTCGAGATTCCCAAGACTGAGTGACCGGGTTCTTAACTACAGAAACATCTTGAGACCATACTTAAGTCTAAGATCTTACTTTTTGAAAGTATTACTGTGTTTGTGACAAACACTCGCATGTAAATTCAAACGATATGTTTCCGCTCAGCCGTACACAGCAATGCTAGCTCCACTCCAAAGACTCCAAAAATCTTACAGCTTTAACTTTAATCTCTGGTTTGGTTAAAAACTACAAATATACAGTTCCTGGTTTTTTTTTTTTTGGTGCCTAAAGTGCTTTTGTTTTCCTCTTTGCGGCGCTTTCTCGGCTCAGATCCCCGCTTTTAGGCGCAAGAAAGACATTTCCGTTTATCTACCTGATAGTGGTAAGTAAATCCACCTGCCTTTTTCTTTCCTAACACACTCAACGTGACGCCAAATCCATCGCCTGTCGAGTCAAAGATTCATACTACATGCAAATCTCACCCACCCACCCCCTTTACTTTCACCTCCGTTCTTAATTTATCTATCTCCTTCTGCCAGATAAGCGAACTGGCTCAGAAAGCAGATCATTTCTGAGCTAAGCATTCAAAGTAAAAAAAACCCCTCTGACACACTTCCCACTGCTGTCTCATCCGCTTCCTATCCTATTTCATATTCACATCTTGCTCTCTCCTATAAATTGCTCACCCAAAAAGATCGCTTGCTACAATTCTTTAAATGGAAACAATAGGCAGCTTCTACCATAGATTGAATCGCCTTCATCATTAATGTTGGAGAGCTTGTATTTTATTGCTCTTTTATATATCCTGTCTCTCTCCTCACTAGAGTTCACAGAGACTGACTATAGATCAGATCTGAGTGGTGGATCATAGCCAGTGGAGTGGACTCTAAACCAGATGAGTTTCCTCTGATGTAGGATGAGACACTTACTCAAGGTTACCAGTTTATGATGATCAGTACATAAAGCAGCCTGAGAAGATCCTACCGTATGTATATTCAGTCCCCTCCGAATCCATCGGAGCGACGGCCTCCTCCTACCTCCCGCACTCACCCCCTCGGTTTGAGATGAAAAATATGAGAAATATGAAAATTCCAGGTTTCATTTCTTGCTATTAATATGTAAATGTGTTAAATGGCACAGAGCACAGCACATTTTGAAGCAGACCACCCGATTTTTGATTGAGCAAAAATAATTGGACCATGTGAATGAAAGGTCCTTCTAGTTACCCTGGGTTTCTGTTTAACCTGTGAAATCTGCATTTTGGTTAAAAAAGGATAAGTTAACATAAACCACAGACCACCGGCTATGGGAGAAAAGCAGGGCATTTTGAAACAGGGAAAATCAGTCAAAGGTATTGCTGCGTAAATATCATCAAATTCATTCATTCATTCATTCATTCATTCATTCATTTTCTACCGCTTATCCGAACTTCTCGGGTCACGGGGAGCCTGTGCCTATCTCAGGCGTCATCGGGCATCAAGGCAGGATACACCCTGGACGGAGTGCCAACCCATCACAGGGTACACACACTCATTCACCCACACATTCACACACTACAGGCAATTTTCCAGAGATGCCAATCAACCTACCATGCATGTCTTTTGACCGGGGGAGGAAACCGGAGTACCCGGAGGAAACCCCCGAGGCACGGGGAGAACATGCAAACTCCACACACACAAGGCGGAGGCGGGAATCGAACCCCCAACCCTGGAGGTGTGAGGCGAACGTGCTGACCACTAAGCCACCGTGCCCCCCCACTGCACACATCTGTCGTGGAAAAGCCCTTATACTAAAACCTTTTTCTTTCTTAAGCCTCATTTTCATTGAGTAAGTCATCCTGCAACGTTGCTTCTGAAAAATGAAAGTAAAGGCTGAGTGCTGGACATCGTAGCACCATCACTAATCCGGCTTTAGCTCTGGCCTTTGCTGTGTTTATCTATTTCAATCTGCTGGTTCTCTTCTTTAACTCTGATTAGTCTGGCTTTCAAGATGCCGTGCAGGCTAATAATGTGAATATCGTTTTAAGAAGTGATGGATGAGTGGATGGCTTTGATGTTTGTTTGCATTTATGTTTGTGCAATATTAAAGCCAGAGAAAGAAAGCAGATTTTAAATTATTTACAGAATGCTGTAGGGAGGCCAGTTATGTTTGTGGATATGCGCGGATGTGGGTGTTGGACAGAGTGATTGCTTTGGCCATCAGCGGAGCGTTTTCTCAGGCATTAGCATGTCAGTTAATCACTTCCTAATGCTGGAAGGAAGGTGCCTGGGTGCTTAAGCATTCTCGGCCTTCACTGATTGACACATTACAGACTGGACGCTTGAGAGAGGTTTTACTGGTTACTTGAAATTGACCATTTGTTCCTGCGCTTTCTCTGCATTAAAGCTAATCTCTCAGTGACGTTTCTGCATTTCTTTTGAGATGGAATTTTTTCGTGTTGAGTGTGATATGGTCCTGTATAGACTATATCACACTAGAGCATCGTGCTTGATTAGAGATGTTTCCAAACACATCGTGTGCCTCTTATTTGGTGCATGTATTAGGCGTTGTAGGTTGGGAACAGAATGCTGGGAAAGATCAAGGGAAGGTTAATAGATTGTGTGCGTGTGTGTGTGTGTGTGTGTGTGTGTGTGTGTGTGTGTGTGTGTGTGTGTGTGTGTGTGTGTGTGTGTGTGTGTGTGTGTGTGTGTGTGTGTGTGTGTGTGTGTGTGTGTGTGTGTGTGTGTGTGTGTGTGTGTGTGTGTGTGTGTATGCACGCATCGCATTGGTTAGACTTTGCATGATCTGCCTGAGGTTCAGTGCTGAATGTTAAAGCATGTCACATGGCCAGGGGCAGTATGCAATGTCGTCTTTTTTTGAGTCATTGCAGAATAGAAATGAAACACACCAGGGAGCTGTATGTGCTCTTATAGCATACACACACACACGAGCGCACGAGGTGGGAAACATTATTTCAGCTGAAATATCATGCTGGGCTTTTTCTCAGGGTTTGAACAGCAATTTTTCATAATAAATCAGCTGGAAAAACGGTCATAACGGATCAGCTAGGGAGTTATCATGTCTCCTTGCTTAACCATTCCCCATCTGTCAGAGTGAGGGAGGTGTGGTAGACCGTCACACTCGCACTGTACCGGGGACGCGCCTCCACCACTTTTTTCATTACTCTGAAATATCTCTGCTTTTTTTTTTTTTTTTTTTTTTTTTACTGTGGATATCCCTGTCAGTCTTGCTCGTCTCTTTCTGTTTATCTGAATAGGCCTCATTGTTAGTCTCTGCCGGTCTCCCACTGTCTCTGATTCTCAGCTGTGTGGAAGTGAAATGAAATGTGTAGCAGGAGCGGCCCCCTGCAGCGAGCCTACTCCAAAATGCAGCCATTTCATCCTCCTAACGAGGCTGAAGCATAGATGAGCAGAGATAATGAAGATGATGATGATGGTGATAAGTGAGACGTGCGCTAACGAGAGACAGAACAAAGTGGATTGACGGAAGGGGAGAAAGAGAGGTAGAGACGTGCGGTGGTCTTTCGTGTCGAACCGTGTATAGAGAGCCAGGACCCCACTGCAGTGTGTATAAACATGTTTAACAGGAAGCACTGCACTCGTCCGTCTCAGAATAATTTGTTTAATCTGACACACATCCAGGAAGCTAAGTGAGATCTTCAGCTTCACGTGTAAATCTGGTGTAAAGCCTTAGTGATGAGTGCAGGTGATCGGATAGTGGCTCCCTGTGTGTTTGGTTTAGATAGGCACTTAGCTGAAATGAGGATAGTCTGGGATTGATTGGATTGATTGGCTTGTGAGTTGAGATGGAAATATCTCCAGATAAAGACACACTGAGCTCCTGAGTGGCACAAAGCTTTCTCTCAGGCTCAGGACAACATATTAGCATTGATTTTTATTAGTAACACCTCCCCTCACTCCTGTCCCCTCACTCCTGTCCCCTCACTCCTGTCCCCTCACTCCTGTCCCCTCACTCCTTTCCCTATTACTCCCATCCCCTCACTCCTGTCCCCTCACTCCTTTCCCTATTACTCCCATCCCCTCACTCCTTTCCCCTCACTCCTTTCCCTATCACTCCCACCCCCTCATTCCTGTCCCCTCACTCCTGTCCCCTCACTCCCATCCCCTCACTCCCGTCCCCTTACTCCTGTCCCTATTACTCCCATCCCCTCACTCCTGTCCACTCACTCCTGTCCCTATTACTCCCATCCCCTCACTCCTGTCCACTCACTCCTGTCCCTATTACTCCCATCCCCTCACTCCTGTCCACTCACTCCTGTCCCTATTACTCCCATCCCCTCACTCCTGTCCCCTCACTCCTGTCCCTATTACTCCCATCCCCTCACTCCTGTCCCCTCACTCCTGTCCTCTCACTCCCATCTCCTGTCCCCTTACTCCCATCTACCGTCCCCTCACTCCTGTCTTCTCACTCCCATCTACCGTCTTCTCACTCCCATCTACCGTCCCCTCACTTCTATCTCCCGTCCCCTCACTCACATATACCATCCCCTCACTTCCATCTCCCATCCCCTCACTCCCATCTACTGTCCTCTCACTCTCGTTCCCTCACTTCCATATCCCATCCCCTCACTCCCATCTACCGTCCTCTCACTCCCGTCTCCTATCCCCTCACTCCCATCTCCTTTCCCCTCACTTCCACCTCCTGTTTCTTTCCCTTCACTTCCAACTCCTGTCCCCTCTCTCCCATCCCCGTCCTCTCATTCCCATCTCCCGTCGCCTCACTCCCAGCTCCCGCCCCGTCAGCTCGCTCCCATCCCCTCACTCTTATCGCCCGTTCCCATCACCTCATTCCTGTCTTCTCACTTCTATCTCCCGTCCCCTCACTTCAATCTCCCGTCCCCTTACTCCGGTCCCCTCACTCCCATCTCCCGTCCCTTCACTTCCGTCCTCTCACTCCTATCCTATCATTTCCATCTTCACACACACACACACACACACACACACACACACACTACTTTACACTGGGGCATTTGCAATGCAGTACACTGGATTTAAAGTTAAAGTAACAGGATTAATTATATACTCCCCTTTTTCCCACTTGTGCTTGAAAGGTTTGTCTTCTGAAACACATGAAATCAGCACGTCCTTAAAACCGGATGAACCCGAAAGGCCTGTATTTCATTTCAAATCCAGTGTGCTGCTGTTCCTAGCCGACTCCACACATCCTGTGACTTCATGAATTGATTGGACATCACAGGTACTGCGTGCCACAAATCCTGGCAGACTGTTACCTGATCCATGCCAGATGAAGGGCAGACTTTTATATGCCTTGTGTGTACACATGAACACACACAGACACTGCAGAATGATTAGGTCTCAGGTGTGCTTGGGATCTCTTTAGTATGCTATATACATCTCTGCCTCTGTTTAAAACTGTCAGAGAGCAGGCAGAGAAAAAGGCTCTCAATAAATAATCCCATTACCACATGAAAGCCAACATCTGTCCTGGGTGAACACATCAGTGGTGGGCGATGCCTGTGTGAGTGTGTGTCTGTCTCGCTGCGTGCGTGGGCGTTTGTGAGAGTCTTCAGCGTAGGGGCTGGAGAGGTTTCCTGCTCTTTTCCCACTGATCATAGTTTCACTTCATGTGGGCTGCTTCCTACATGCCACAAAGTGCCGTGCTCTCTCCCGTGAAACAATGTGTATGTAATATACAACTAGCTCATTCTTTTTTTTCTTCTTTTCTTTTAAAAAAAAAACAAAACACAAAAAACGCTTTCTGCTATTCTGATTTTTTTTTTTCCCCCTTCT
>NC_062525.1:7612922-7755422 GCF_022655615.1 Tachysurus fulvidraco
CACACCCTGCTGTGTAGCACATGCTGAGTGCGGTCTATCAGGCTCCACATCGAAAGTGTGGCGTAACCGTGTCACCAGTCTCCTCGAGCTGTCACTACACTCAGCTCATGGTGGCTTAAAGCCAATATTTACTTACATCTTGGATGCTCTTTGATGGATATTTGTGTCTGTACGTATATGTGAGAGGTAAATTGCCAAATGCTGGGGAGATTTGTATTGCTGTTTGTACAGCATTCTAGTGAAGGGGAATCCTTCATATTGACACAACACAGCATTTTCTCCATCACTGAGAGCTTCAAGAGTTTCAATCAAGATGATATTTCAAGTGGACGAAAGGAAATGTTAAGTGTTTTGTTTTTTTTTCTTCTTCTTCTTCTACTTCTTTTTTCTTCCTCGATGGATCTCTGTAAAGTCTAGCTGTACTGCAAGTCTGTGAGGTCTGTCTGATGTTGCTGAAGCTTACTGGAGGAAAAATTAGAGGCTTTACCATTTATTGTCATTTTTTTTTATATATATATTTACATTTTCCCAAAACGATTTAGAAATGTGTTTTATTTCAATTCTCTCATCTCCTAGGCCTTTTGCAAAGCTCATGTTAGCTAAATAACTTGAAAGTCTGTGAATCTTCAAATTTTTAAAATTGGAATCTGAATCTTGGAATTTTCAAAGCCTTGAAACCTTTTGAAACGTAGTCCCGAAATGGCCGGAATCTTTAAATCCGTAGTGAACTCTGTACAAGCTTGCCTATGCGTCGATGCTTGCGGAATAGAGTTCTCGAATAAAATTAATAGAATTAAAAAGCAGAAGAGAATTTATTTATTCAGAATGGGATGTTGTTCCAAATGTCTGATATTCTCTGGAATGGAATCTTGACATGCCTGGAATCCTATAATCCAGATTGGAATGAAGTGCTTGGAATGTTTTTTCATTATCTGAATCATTAAACAGGGAATGGGATCTTTAAATCAGGAGTGGAATCTTTAAATGTTTGGACTTGACTGGAATAGAATCTTGACATGCCTGGGATCCTTACATGCCGAATGGAATCTTTTAAACGCCGACTAGAATTTTTCAAACGCTCCCGACTCTCAGTGCTCCGAATTTTGTTTTACACGCTCCCAACTTTGAAATGCTCTGAATGTTTATTAACAAAGCTAGCAGCTTTGTTAATAAACAAAGCTGCTAGCTACGCATTATTCTTTCTGTAAACCTAAACCTTTCTCGTAAAGGACAAATTATACAGATTTACAGTTTAATTTTTTGAGTTGTTTTTGTCTAAACAATTCAAAAAATGTTCTAGATGGAAATCAGGACGTGTTCATATACTTGCTTTTTTAAATTTCTTTGAAAAGGGAAATTTTTGTCGACGGCAATCACTCGCGTACAACGTTGTGAATTAGATTTTTGAGCTAAAAACTTTTCAAACATTTTCTGCCCGATCTTGCAGACAGTCTTTCAGAATGCATTTACTTTTACAGAGGCTATACTAGAACAGCTTATAGAATACATTCTACCCCTGGTGAGTTAGGAATCTGTGCTGATTACGGGGTGTTCCTGCTCCTCATCGGTACTTAAGACAATCCTAACACAGACCCTAATACGGACAAGTCATTAAGGCGAGGCTTAATGAGAGGGCTCTTAATAAAGAAATGTTACCCTCAATGCCTTGTGTCATTATGTTTGCTCATTAGCAGTCTAGTGTGATGTGAGAGAGAAAAGAAGGAAGGCAGGTGTTTTGTGAGATTTTAAACACTTTCTTAACCTCTCGGTGGATTTGGTGGCTTCTCTAGAGGTGTGGATTCCTTATTTAAGTGTGTGTGTGCGTGTGTGTGCGTGTGCGTGTGTGTGTGTGTAGCAGTGCAGAGTCATTTTGTCCTCTCACCCCTCAGACTGAAATTGCTGAGTCAGAAGGAAAAATGACATCAGCGCTGTTCTTACCCCCCCTTACTCACACACACACACACACACACACTGCCCTCCACCTTCGTTCTTCATTCATGCGTGTCCTTATAATTACCAATTATTGTAATTACTAAGATAAAAGCACAGTATGTTGAGACAGATCTGTCTGACCTTCATTTGGAGTTATTTTGCTTTCCTTCTCCTACATTGCTTTGCATTCTGTGTAATTTTTTACTACAGTCCCTTAAAATACTGTATGTAGTGTGGATATTTAAGGTGTGTGTGTGTGTGTGTGTGTGTGTGTGTGTGTGTGTGTGTGTGTGTGTGTGTGTGTGTGTGTGTGTGTGTGTGTGTATAGTGAAACCATAGCACAGCAAATGCAGACATCTTTTCAGAACATCAAGTAGCATGTCTAGTTGATAGTTTGGGATGTCATGCGGCGTTCCAGTCGTGTTACAGGTTCGGTTATTTACTTCACTCTGAGTAGCGTTCAGGCAGTGGACCTGCACCATGCGCTGAACAATGCGATGCTTTTACAGAGTGGAATTACTGATCTTACATTAGAAGAGCTCGGCACATAGCAAGGTTGTCACAGTCGCTAGAACTTTATAATAATGCAGTCCGTCTCGTCACTCCTACACAAGTCGTCTTAGTGACTTTTTTTTTTTTTTTCTTTTATCTCGTTGCTGCTTATGGATGATTTTTAGATCACCATCCAGGCTGAGATTCAGTTAGCCTTGTTTACTTGCAAATAAAAACCGTTAAGTAATTAAGGGCCTGGATAAATACACAACATTGTGCTGTAGCTACTTTTGTTCATTGTTTATTTTCTTTCCTTTTTCTGTGGAAAAAATGTGGAGACTGATGGAAAGCTTGTGTCCACACATCTGTTTCTTTTTAATGTATTCATATTACAACCTCTTTTTTTTTTTTAAACAGTAATTAGATTTTGTCAGAGTTGACCTTGACAATTTAATTAAACTCGTAAGGCACGACTCCATCCTGCATCCTCGAGGTTAAGGTTAAGCGACGGTGTATAAAAACTAGCCGCTCTTCCTCTCGTACGCAGTCAGGGATTCCCAAACAAGAAGGAGCATCCTCTTGGTTTTTTTTAAACAAACCTATTTCCTTAAGAGCATGCAGTTACCATGGAGATGTGCCTGGATGTTCAACGCCGATTAAATGAAGCGATGGTACTAGAGAGGATGCGTGTGCCCTTCTCCACCCGCTTCTCTTAGGATTCCAGTGACAGAAATGCTGGCATCAGAAAGAGACAGGAAAATATTGCCTTACTAATACCAGTGGCAGACTTTCACATGTCTGTTCACACACTCCCACGTTCAAACAGAGAACGATTAATCTCTCTCTCGCTTCCTCTTTCTCTTTCTCTCTCTGTCTCTCTCTCTCTAACTCTTACATCCTGATCAATGCGGTTTTGTTCTCATGCACTTTGCAATAGAAGAGTTTCATTAATCACACTGTCTGTACATATTTTTAAGCAATATTGATGTCTGCCTTCTGTTCCACCTTTTTTTTTCTTTTCTGATTGGCAATTTGCCAAAGTGTCTATGTCCTAGATTGGTTTGCTAGTATTTTCAAACCTGCATGCCGTACAATATTGAGTTGGAAATCTAATGTTAGATAAGATGAGAAAATGGGGAAGTGAGGATGGGAAAGCGGGCCAATGGAGTGATCAAATGGATTAAAAGGTCTGAGAATTACGGGACATTAGCTATAGTTATATAGTATCGATCGTGTACATAGTTCTATATGTTACACTAATGTATAACGTTGACTTAATAAGGACGTATGTTTTTTTCTGTAAGCATACATCACTTGGATCAGAGAGTATAGTGTTCGACGCCTGTACCGGAAGAACGGATAAAGTTAAGAGAGTATCTGGTGGATATAAGAGATCAGGATAAAAGAATATAAAAGGTTAAGAGAGTGTTGTACAGGGATAAGAATGAAAGATTTTCTTTGGATTTAATGCAATGGGATAAGTAAGAACCCTGTTTTAGTGCATATAATGGACGCGGATATGGGAAGAAATCCTTATTAGTGGTTTGGAATTCTAATAGATTTGGGTAACATGGTGTTAATGGATGAAGATAGGAGAGTATAGTGTCTCATTGAGGATAAGGGATTAGAATGTAGTGCAGTGTTTGAGTGTGAGAGATGTAGATAAAGGAGTACAGTGTTTGGGGTATAAGGATGAGGTTAAAGGTGGGGTCTCTGTTGTTTGAAAGCCAATGTTGACATTTGAAATCACCAAAACAAACACGCCCCTAACCCAAATGCCCGCTCCGTCCCACACATACACCAGACAACTATAACCAAGACCAGTATTATGGCGGAACCTGTTGGGGCATATGACCGAGGGTATATTTTTTATCAATAAATGAACTCAGTGAGTAATACTATGGTAATACAAATGTGTTTTTGTAGTACTGTGTGTTGTACCGTGTAAGGTTTATCTCCGTTTCACGCAGAAGACCTTCAGTTCTCTCCAGCGCCGGAAAGCTGATCCTATATTAACACGTCCTACTTCTTGCCTTATCGTAAGCCTTTCTTTCTTTGTTTTTATCCACTATGTCAATGTTAAAACCGCTTTCTGCTAATGTCACGCATGCGCACTGAACACTCTCTCCGCCGCATATTGACAAGACCCGCCCCTTTTTGCTCATTGGCTACACGTTAGTTTTGTTTTTGTTTTTTGTCGGCCCAACGCAGTTTTCTGAAGCATTTCTCAAACAACAGAGACCCCACCTTTAAGGGATTGAGTGTAAGGGAGTGCTTTAGTGATTGGTGAATATGGGGGATTATGGTAAGAGAGTACCATTACTTCTTTGCTGAGAATAGGAGGGCATGTTGTTGGGGTGTTTAAGGGAGTGTAGGGTTCAGTGAGCGTAATCAGGACTATAATGTTTTAGAGTTTGTATATATTAGAAAGGATTCTGGAAAAGAGAGCAATGTGTTTGGTGAATATGCGATAAGGCAGTATAGTGTTTGAGTGAATTTAAGGGAGGCTGGTGTATGTATCGGGATTGTGATGTGTTGAGTCTATTGATGATGTGTCCGGTGTATCGGATATGTGCTTGTGTCAGCATAAATACTCACCTCAGCCCTTCAGATCACATCTCCGATGACGTGTTCTGAACCTCCGAAAGCTCGATTTTATCCCTTTTAGTTTCCGCTAAGAGCCGAACGCTCGCAGTTTGTTTATGCCTGTTTATCAGATAAAGAGCTCGATAATTACGGTTACTTTGTATTCTGTGGCTTGGGTAGCTCGCTAATAATATATGATATACAATGTCCTACTTTCGATCGTGACTTCAAAATTAATTCCAAAGAAATGATTCCTAATAGGTTAGTAAATTTTTAAACACGTACTGCAGTTAAATAAAAGCGTAAATGTTCTTTCGGGATGGATTAATTGCCCACCTTCTAACACATTATGTGAATAGATTTGCATTGTTGATGCGCTGGGGTGTGGCAGAAATATCTTTAGGGGTTTTATGCACACCGGTGAAAGCAATAACCCTGGTGAAGGATGTTGTCATTATAAAATGAAGCAGAATTTGTAATAAATACAGTATCAAGAGATGCATCGTATGGCCAAAAGAATGTGGAAACTTGACCATCATACCCATATGTGCTTGTTGACCATCCCATATTGTTAGTAATAATCTCCACTCTTCTGGGGAAGGCACCAGAATTTGGAGTGTGGCTTGTGGGTTTTTGTGATCATTCTGCAACAAGAGCATTAGAGAGATCAGGCAGCGATGTCGGTTAAGGACGTCTCACTTCATACCAAAGGTGTTTAGGTCAGAGCTGTGTGTGCGACTCTCGGGATTGTCCACTTCAGCCTTGACTAACCATGTCTTCATGGAGCTAGCTTTGTACACAGGGGAATTGTCATCCCGGGAACAGGTTTGTGCCTCAGTTCCAGTGAAGAGAAATTGTGATACATTACACAAAGACATTCTAGTTCAATTGTGTGCATCCAGCTTTGTGGTTTTGGGAAGAACTGCATATTGCTGATGATGAGGTGTCCACAATCATATTGCAGTATAGTGTATGTTTAGATGTGTTGCACCGATATCCAATTAAATCAGCTCTTCTCAGTCTCTAAACTGTGGGAGTTCCCAGCACTAGAGATGAGAAGTTCACTAGAAATAACTTGTGCTTTTAGAGGTGTTCATGCATGTGTGATCCTGTGGGACATTTGTATTTATAATCACCTAATCCCTCATCTCATCATTCAATGTGTTGTTAGGCATGTTATCCATTCTGTTCCAGCCTCATTGCCATGACAACCGTCTAACCTTGCATTCAAGTGTCATGTAATTTGTTTGTTCTTTTAGTGTTACGGTTAAACCAGTATGTTTTGTTTTCTTTATTAGTCCGAGGTTGAAGTAGACTGGACGTACCTCTGTCTTTTGACAGATATTTATATCTACCTCCTGACCTACTAACCTACCTATCCACTAGTCCATCATTTAATTCATCTGACCCCCCCACCCCCACCCCCACCCACCCATTCCATCCATCTGTCCACATGCCTTTCTGTCTGTTTTTATGAAAAAGGTTAGATTGAAGAAAAGACAAATGACAGTCAAGTGTGCGAAAATAATAATTGGTTAATTAATTAATTAATTAATTTGCATTTGCTCTAAGATGCTAAGCCAAATAGTTATGGCTTTGTCATGTGTGACAATGACCTGTCAAAAACAATATTAGTTGCCACATTATAGTCTGTATCGACACAGAATTTTCCAAGAGGTTTATACAGGTGAAAAACGTGTATAAGATTGTTTTATTCAAATGTCAGAGATGCATTAATTAAAGAAACACTTCCCAAGTGCTCAAGATATCATTAGCACCCAACCATGGAGAACATGGGGCTCGGTAAATGACTGGACGATTATGTAACTGGCTAGTCAAAAACATGTGCGTTGCATCCACCATTTATGTTCTCTGTTTGTTCATTGGCCAGACATCCAGATTTCCAGCTGTGTGCTCACCTGCCTAAACTAACCACCCAGACACACCAGGGTACAATTCATACTGAGTAAACGCTGCATATGTGAAATTGCCTTCAGTGTACAGGAAAGGCGCTGAGACCAGTTGTGCTGAAATACACTGTGCATCAGCTCTCTCTGAGAACAGAAAGGAACTCACTTTTTTCATCATTGCTCATGGTGTGTGTGTGTGTGTGTGTGTGAGAGAGAGAGAGAGAGAGAGAGAGAGAGAGAGAGAGAGAGAGACAGAGGGAGTGAGAGAGTAGAGAAAGCAGGAATATCCTCGTATTTTGCCTCTGCTCAGCTATGTAGGCCAGTCCTAATTAGCACTGTAGGATTCACTCACAAACGGAACAAAAGCGGAACAATTCAGGAAGAACCGTGAACAAAAAAAATAACAACCATGTCAGTTATAATGCTCAGGGTTTACAGATCTCGCTGTCAGCATCTGAAAGCCTTTTTGGCTCTCTGGAATGTTCCGTTACCTTTTTGTATGCAGCGTTATTGCCAGAAATACAGCTGAGACGAGACACAGATAAGCACTGTGGGGGTGTTATATAAAGGTGCAAAGTTGATGAAGTATTAAGAGAAAGGGAAAAGCTGCATTGCTAAAGTTTAACCTTGAAGATAACAATGTATATAGATCTACCCTAGACAGACATTTATTAGCTTCTTTACCATTATACTATACTCTCTTACATGCTTTGCCACATCTACGTGTCTGTCTGTCTTTCTGTTCCACCCTCATATCTGTCTGTCTACCGACATACCTATTAGTCCATCTTACTATCCATCCAGTCCAGCATCCTCTCCGTGCGTCTGTCCGTTCTTCTCTCCACCCATCCATTCCATCCGCTTATTTGTTTTTATCTGTCTGTCGAGCTGTCTGTCTATTTATCCATCCTGTCTGCCTGCCTACCAGCCTGTCTGTCTTTCTGTCCACCCACCTATCCTCTTTACCCATCTCACCTGTCTGTCTTTCTGTCTCTCTGCCTGTCTGTCTGTCCACCCAGCTAATCTATTTTTCCATCGGCTTTGTCTGCCTGTTTGTCTGAAAAATGCCTTCAACTTGAAAGAGATTGTTCTCTTTATTGGATCTGGTTGTAGTGGACATTCACTTGCTCAGGCGTGGTTCTGGGTCTCACAGCGGAGACGTGTTGATAAGGCGCCTTTATTCCCTCTATTCATAATAGTGTAGCCATTATTGTTGCAATTCTACTGCTCCGTTTCGGGTTTTCATGCTGCTTCGACGTGCTGATTGGTCTCCTGTTGAAAGCAAGTAATATCAGCACCTTCAATATAAGCAGCACTTTAATATTTGGGAAAGAACAGTTTTTATTACAGGCCCATAGGCCACAGCCTCCCACATTAATTAAACCCAGTAGAAGGTACGTTAGCCTTCTCTTCACCTTTTCTTCTTCTTCTTCTCCTTTGCTTTTATCTTCATTTGGTATCAAATACTCTTATTAGACTTGGGCATGTATTCCTTCTGATGGGGGGAAAAAAAAAAAACTTTATCCCATGAAATCTTTGTTATTTACAGAAGAAGTGAAGTAACAGTTGCCATGGGCATTTTCCTTCCTTGGCTCATTAGTCGCTTCGCTGAAATAGTATGTGGAGATAATTGCTGAAAAGTTATATAAACCTGGTGTGGTGTTTGCTGCATTTGTTTGTCTCACATTATTAGCATGGCTTTCCTGTCCCAGGCACATTTATATCATCTGTCCTCTGAGCAGTGCTGATGAAAGTACAGCATTATTGCAGTTCTGAGACACAAAAATAAAAAAATCGTTACGCTTGGATGAGTGAGTCTGATGCTCAGGAAAACGTTGCGCGCGAGTGTGTCATGGACTTTTACAGATTTGTTGTCGCTGGGGTCATCCTGTACTGTTCAGATTGATGAGGGTTGGACTGGATTGTGTCCTTTTTTGTGGTAGCGTATTGCTTGTAGCAGCACTTTTAGAGCAAGACATTCTTCCTCCTCTTAATGAGCCTACTCTCTCTTCTTTTCTGTTTTTCCTCTCTCTGTCTCTTTCTCTTCCTCAGGGCAGTTTTGTGGCAAGTATGACGGCCACGCTCCGCCAGATGGACGACTACCACTACGCTCACCTCATCAACACCTTCGGCAAGATGAGGACAGATGTGGTGGTGAGTGTTGTTTGCTTTCTATAAGGAGACAGATTTGATACTTGACTTCAGCTCCATAGGATGTTAACGGATGTCGTTTTTGCTGTGCATCCAACACAGTTGGCTCTAATTTCTGATTAGTTTCTGATTAAAAGTATCTTCCTAGTGGCTGCTCATTTGAGCACATCAGTGGCGGAGAACAGAATCTGAATCAAACTAAATTCTCAAGGGCATTTATCTTCTGCTCAGCTGTGCCTTCTTTCTCAACCTTGGCCCGTCTGCTGTGGAAGGCAACGCTGGAATGAAATTGTATAGAAGACCAGTTAAATGAGTTCATGCTGTTTTATTTAACCAGCTTCACAGTGGTTTAAAAGTGGTAGCTAGTCGAGTTTGTCCTGTATTATGTATAATAGTATAATATAAAATAGCATGCCGAGATTTCTTTTCTTTTATTTTTTATTAATTCGATTGGTTAAGCATTTGTTTAAATGACTAACGTAGTTAGGTAGAAATAAGCATTCAGAGACATATATTTTTGTGATGAAACATTTCGCAGATGCTCTTATCTAGGGGGCAACATGCATTTATCTCATGGATTCTGATTGAACAGTAACTGAACAGTTGCGGATTAAGGCTCTTGGCTCAAGGGATTTGAACTTACAACCCTCCAACAGTAATCCAAAATCGTTAATGCTAAGCTACCGCTGCTTGTATATCCACATCAAATGTAGCATTTAGACACCTAGATAAAATTTTTTGACTTTGTATTATAAATAGTTTAAAAAAAAACAAAAAAACAAATCAGGACTCACTGACAGCTGCAGGAACAACATTTACACAGATCTTCTGTTAAATCTCCACAATAAGATTCCTACACATCTACAAGCATTTAAGCCAGTCAGAACTCTAGACGGGCAAAACAAATCTTTGACATTAATTTACCTGTTCTGGAAAAGAAGGTTTGGTGAATCAACTCCCAGAGATGTGATCAATAAAATCCCCCGAGTTACAAAGGAGACATTTACATTTACAGCATTTGGCAGACGCGACTTACATTATCTTCTTTTTATACAGCTGAGCAATTGAGGGTTGAGGATTTTGCACAGGGGCCCTTCAGTGGCAGCTTGGTGGACCTGGGATCAAACTCACAACCTTCCGATTGGTAGCCCAACACCTTAACCAGTCGAACCTTGACCTAGTCTCAAAGAATGGTGATCAGTATGCGGTCGTATGTCTTTTGTTAAATGATTGACAAATTACAGCATTCTACCCCACACTGACCCCAAACTAATCACCAGTACATTTGGCTAATGCAATCTAATAGAAAGTTTCTTCTGTAAATAATCCTATCTTCTATAAAAACTTGAACATTGGTGGTAACCCTAAATTGAAATCGCTAAAGCTACGTATCATACACACGTATCATCGTATCGTATTGTATTGTAATCACCTAAATGCATACCTAAAAAATATTAGGGTGTTGATGGCTGCACCGAAAACACAGGACAAAATGCGCTCTGTCGTTCACTAGTGAGACTGAGGCGAGGCATCTCACAAGGTGGCAAGGCGGGAGCGTAACTTAGCTTACCACATACGCTGCGAAGATTGTCGGCGAAATAATTTTATTTATTTATTTTTTGTTACAATTTTGTCGTATCGCTATCGTCCACCATAACATCAAAAACTCGTAAGTCCATTTATCATAACTTGGAGAGTATCTGTAAATAACTGTATATTACATAACTATAGCAGAAGTATGTAGATAATTATTTCCCCTTACCGTACCATATGTTAGACGTGCGTGACGTGAACAAAACCGTGCAGTGGACTTCAGGCCACCATCAGTGTGCCTTAATTTGCTCTAGATATTTGTCACAGCTGTAAC
The DNA here is from genome assembly GCF_022655615.1 of Tachysurus fulvidraco. Taxonomy (NCBI): domain Eukaryota; kingdom Metazoa; phylum Chordata; class Actinopteri; order Siluriformes; family Bagridae; genus Tachysurus; species Tachysurus fulvidraco. The sequence continues at coordinate 7,623,861 of NC_062525.1, forward strand.
AAATCTTGTCCTCTAGGAAACACCTAATATATTGTTTGTTTTTGCTTCTTTCTCTGTAGTTCCTCAGGCAGTAAATAAATGGAGCGTCTTTCTGTGCCAGACTCATGCAATCCGAAGCCAAAACCAAAGAAGTTATCGAAAGCCACTGCACAGCGATATTATGAATTAGAACTTTTAATGGTTTTTGAGATCATATGCATATTTTTAATACGTAAATACGCTTAAACGTCACAATCAGCACCGTCACAGCCGTCTTTAGGGATAGCTGGAAATAGCTGTTTAATTGGGGCTTAATTTGTTTATCCAGTCATGTGGCTTTATTCTTTAACACATGTTTGTGTTTGTCTTTCAGGCTACGTCTTTTAAAGCTCTTATTGAATTTCCATACTGAGTAGACACAGCTGGTGTCTGTCCACTGTCTCAGTTCTGTATGGAGTTGCGTGTCTGTGCAGCTCTCAGTGCACTCTGTTATGGAGTAGTGCATTCATTCTCTCACACCCCTCCCTCCTTTCCTTCTTTCCTTTACAGGACTTCTTAATGGAAACATTTATCATGTTCAAAGACCTCATCGGGAAGAACGTCTACCCCACCGACTGGGTCATCATGAACATGATGCAGAACAAGTAAGTGCGGCTTGCGTCCAGCACCAGGCTCGTGTTTTCCGATCGGACATCAACGCTCTAGTGTGACTTTTGTTAACGGGGTCAGGGGGCAAGGACTCATGATTGAAACAATACACAAGCTTTCGATTATAGTTTCTTCATTGTATGCTTTCTTTGTAAGTGTACATTTCCTATTGTGAAACCGTACTGTATATAATACAGCAGACTATAAAGTTGCAGCCTTTCAGAATGGACGTATAATGTAAATATGTGGAAGACATGGAAGCTCATGAGGTAGGACAGCTGTGAGAGTTGAAAGAAAAAGTTTTATTAATAATTATTCTAAGATTGAACCTCCAGTTCTTCTCTCTCTCTCTCTCTCTCTCTCTCTCTCTCTCTCTCTCTCTCTCTCTCTCTCTCTCGTTGCTTAGAAACAGCTCTCAGAAGTAGGCAACTGTTTTGTGTTCCCCTCCATGCTCACTCTGAATATTTATTTATTTATTTTCTCGTTTTTTTTCCCCCGTGGATGCTAATGGCAGGGGCGCTCACGCGGCCTCCGCACCAGCTCTATCAGATGTGCAGTGGCTACACAAACAATGGCATGAATTATAAATACCTCAAATTTTAATCTCCAGCCTTACCGATCCCCCACGCTGCATGCTCACACTCTGTTGTCTGTTTTGTTTTGTTTTATTAATGTCTCTCTCGTCGAGACGTACGCTCGTCGAGAGCCGGAAGAACACGAGGGAAGAGGTTCTCGTATGCTTTTGCCGTCGGGTTTTCGACAATCCCGTGCTTCTCGAAGCCGTACGTGTGGGTTTTGAGTGAACGACGTGTTGTTTTAGCTTTGTTGGCTCCAGTGGGATACGTAGTGCTTCTCTAATACACTGCTCTGCTGTTATAATTAGGCATGTAATCAGTAGCAGAGTCGGGCCACAAAATGTCAGACACACCAAAATCTTTGCAGTAGAATTTTCCTTTTTTTTTTTTTTTTTTTTTTTTTTTTTAAACTCAGTGCTTCAGCACCTGAATACTAGGCTTTCCTGTTAAATCAGATGAAGCAGTGGTCAGAACAAACATGAATAATTTTCACCCTGCAGAAAAGCCAGTTCACTGAAGGGGAAAGGACTCCGGAGGGCAAAGACATTTGTGGTTACTTTCACTTTGCTGACTTTCTGTGAGTCTTCTGAGCCAGTAGAAAAATAGGCTTCCAAATGCAGTTTGGCTTCTTCATAAATATGTCCCTTTTTATGTACTTAGCTGTTTTGTCTTCTCTGTCCTTTAGTAATTTTTTGCCTGTATGTGCTTTATTGTATCTAAGCTGTAATGGACTGCAGACTGGATTATGCAGCTGTGTTGTTATATTACAATTTTGTAATAGTTAAGCTATAGTTAAGTATAAGTAGTAGTTAAATAGAGACTCATGGGACTGCTGTGGATGGGGTCACCTGGAGACTGTCACACTGTCTTTGAGCTAGTATTGAGTCAGCCAACTTTGTGTTCGGGTCTTCATCAACAATCGTTTGAAGACTTCCGCAAGAAGGGATGTGTTGGGTTTGTGGTGAACGCTGAAATTACGCTGACCTGTTAGTTCCTCGGGCGCTCTTGGTTGCCTAATTCCACTCGACTACAAACTGTTGTAGAAAGGACATTATTTACATTATTTAGTGTCCAGAGTCACACAAATGAGGATGCGGTTCTGTTCAGTGTCAAGGTTCCATCCTCATCATCTAAGAGGTTTTTTCCTCGCCACAGTCACCTGTTGCTTACTCGTTAGGGATAAGTGTTAGCGATAAATAGGACCTTACTTTTAAACATTTTTTATTCTGTTTCCATACTTCTCTAAAGCAGCTTGGAGACTATGTGAATTGTTATAAGTGCTAGACAAACAGATTGAATTCCGTAAAATTGATTTTATTTGTGTTTCATTTTTGCAAGAAGCCTCAGATTTTCCCTCAAAGACTTTTGGCAGGATAAATAGTATAATAACTGATGTGTTTATGTCATGTTTCACGTCCCGTTCCCCTTCGTGGTTACTGGAGATACTTGGGCACGGATGATGACCTCAGCGTTTGTCACCATCATTACCAGCCGGATGTACAGGCTCAGATAAACATCGCCTCACTTCTGGGACCAAAATTTCCACCCCCATATCCACCTCTTACTTTTACCATTTTGAACTAACCAAGTTTTCAGTCAAATCCCGATGGATAAAAGCAAAACCTACCTGCCAAATAATGCGGTTTCACTGTTAACGGAGAGACGATGTCTTTGAATATCTTTGTCATATTATTTTTAAAAGTACTATAAATAATGAAAGCTCTTTTCTTCTCCTTCCTACCTCCGAGCGATCTTAAGGAGCACTCTGAGCTTTCACGTCACATTACCTTTCACATTTTCTCACTTATTTAATTAAGTAATAGATTTTTTTTTTTTACATGTTATTGAATTACACTTTAATGAGCAGCTCTGCTTAGTGGGTCTTATATTTCTCAGTGTTTAGCCTTCAAAGATATGTGACTTCGCACGTTACGTCTTGTCTGTATTTACCCATGAGTTACAGCAATTCTTTCACATGTACAGTATACATCTTCTCTTATTTGCACACTCTAGTCCATTACTTTTTTTTCCCCTATAATTATTTTTTACTGATGTTTGCAGGAGACTTCTCTATGTCGTCATGTCTCTCTGAGACACTCTAGTCAATGACCTGTGATTTTTACAACATATTTATTCTCTTATTGCTTTTCTCACATGGCATGATCTCAGGTTTTCTCTTGTGAGAGAATAAGAGTGTTCAACGAAAAATATTAAGACCTTGTCATTTTTTTAGTTTGTATGGACATTTTCCCACATAGATGAACAGGATTTAAGTAGTAAAAGTTCACATGCTTTACTATTCTAATAAAAACTATTGACCTTAGTATTGATGAGCTAATGGTCATTAGAATTGACAGACTGATTAAAATTCCAAAAAAAAAAAAATTATTATTTATTTATTTGTTTGTTTGTATAGTGCTTTTAACAATTTATTTTGTCTCAAAGCAGCTTTACAGTATACCAAGTTCTTACTAAGTATAGAAACAGAAGAGAGAAATATATATAATAATAAGAAGAAGAAATAAAAATAATTAAATGAATACATACAATTAAAGTGTAAAATTTAATTTAAAAATATTAATTTAAAATGTAAAATACTATATATTTATCCCAATCCCTAATGAGCAAGCCAGTGGCAATGGTGGCAAGGGGGAAAAAGATTAAAAACAGGTTTATTTAAATACACTCTTATACTCCACTTACATGTGGCAGCAGACTGCAGAAAATCATGCAGATGCTTTTGAGGAGCTTCAGTTGAAGTTCACATCAAACATCATAAAGGGGAAAAGTGATATTTACATTCATAATGTACAAATTGTCAAAGTTCTTTATATCGATCTATGCATCTCTTCAGAACACATCAACGCTTCGCCTCAAATAATGTGCAAATTTTCAGTTCCTTCTGTAGCCTGGAAGGGATGTTCAAGTGATTCCCGTGTAATAGGAGTCAGAGACTCAGACATAGACCAACTTGGAGATCTTTATCCAGGAAGTGTCCTGATTGATGAGCATGTGCCATGACATCCTCTGCTTCAGTCATATTTCTGAGAAGGCTGTGCTTCTTTACTATTCTACCGTTTGTATGCTGTCTGCAGGCTGGACTGCTGAATTAATGTGGGGCGGATCTGTTCCAAGAGTTTTTCATCACTGCTTAAGGACAGACTTCACACTAGGGACTGTGTTTTTTTTTTTTTGGTGCTGATCATGTCATCAAAATGGGATAATATGTGCTTCAGTTTGGCTTTTGCAGTTAATGGATTTAAATTTAGCAAATTATAATTTGTCAGCTAGCTTCTGATCACTTTGCTGTAAAAGCAAAAAAATCTCACATAAGAGACCGACATGTTTTAACGTGTCGTTGTTTGGAGGTGATGGAAATTGTGCAGAAGCCTGTCTAAAGCACCTGCTATTGCATCTTCATCACATTATCGCCTGCAGGCCGCTCTCAGATCTCCGTGTGAAGACAAGCAGTCCCCAAGCAGTGAAGGGAAAACTCAGAATAGAGCTGTGATAGAGCTAACAAAGTCCTATTAACACCTGGAATTTGTCATTAATCACACAACTGAGTTTCTCTGCAGGCAACACGTTCAGTCCTACTCAATGACCTTGCTTTTCAGTCCATTTCTGAGATGCAACTTAATTTTTTCCCCCACTGCTGAAGGAAAACAGATTATGGCATCCACTTGGTCTTAATCAGTGCCTGAAATGGACTTCTTTCCTCTCCATCTCCTATAAGTGGATTGATTCATTGCTGGCAGCCGGGAATGTCTGTTTCCAAGTCCATGTCTTTTTTTTGTAGCCCTCACTCCCCTAAACATCAGAGTCATGGCTTACATTTCTCATATTGTAATTGAAGTTGAAGGAAGTTGAAGGTTTTGTATTTTAGTAAAATTCAGTTCAATGTTATTTGTGTAATGCTCAGGAGCAGGCTGCGGCAATGCTGCCAATCCAAAGCTCCCTTTGAGGGATGAAGATGTACAAGAAACATTGAGAGAAGCCAGACTCAGAAATAACCTGATTCTCTTTAGGATATTATGAGTCCTGGGATAAGCAAGATCATATAAAACTGTGTATTTGGAAAAATGTATTAACATAATTTACCAGCTTCCTTTTGATTCGCAAGTGAGTTTTGTCTAAACAGCTGTTGTTTTCTCTGCACATACGCTACAGATGTTACAGATGAAGATGAAGTTGAAAAATGTTTTTAATCAATCTTTTGTAAATAAATAAGTAAATAGAATAAAATAAAATAAATAAATAAACCGTGGTAATCCAGTTAAGGGTTTGTTACAGTTCCTACATATTCCCCTGGTGAATACTTAGTGTTTCTGTGGAACCCTACATCAGAGTGATTTCCTAAGTGACGTGACATACGGTGACCCATACTCAGAATTTGTTCTCTGCATTTAACCCATCCAAAGTGCACACACACACAGCACTGAACACACACACACACCGTGAACACACACCCAGAGCAGTGGGCAGCCATTTATGCTGCGGCGCCCGGGGAGCAGTTGGGGGGTTGGTGCCTTGCTCAAGGGCACCTCAATCGTGGGTTACGGATCAGACTCTCTAGAAATTAGGCCACGACTGCCCCATACATCTATGGTATTTCCATACATCTTTGGACTGTTAGCAGAATATTAGATGTGTGCCACATTAGTAAAATGTGTTAGGTAAGGGTCCTTTGTTATGCAATGCCATGCTCTGTATCTGTGTACACTATATGGCCAGAGGCTTGTGGAGACCTGACCATTACAGCCATATGTACTGGAATTCAGAGGCCAAACAATGGCAGTGCCACTGTGCACAAGTAAGAGCCATGAAGCCATGGTCATCAGCATCAGTAGTGTCAAAATCTAGTGGAAAGCCTTTTCCAGAAGAGCGGAGGATATCAGAACTGCAAAGGGGTATAATTCTGGAATGAGGTGTTCAACAAACACTTGGGTGCAATCGAACGAGTCCACATACGTTTGGCCATATACAGTAGTGTATATTGAAGGCTAGCATTTCATTATGTACAGATGTAGGTTATTATTACATCTGTACATAATTCATATTAATCATATCGTTCATTAATAAACATGGTCAACTTTTTTTCCTCTGTATTTCAATACAGTTTATTTGTATAATGCTTTTAACAGTTCACATCTCCAAGCGGCTTTACATGAGTATAGAAGCAGAATAAACACTAGTTTAAAAGTAAAGGTACTAATTATATCTAACATCTATCCGTAATGAGCAAGTCGAAGGCGACAGTGGCAAGGAAAAACTCCCTGAGAAACCTTGAGTGAACCAGACCTAGAAGGGAACCTCATCCTCATTTATTTGACACTGGACACGAAATAATGTAAATGTGAGTGATGTCGTTTCTACAACAGATTGTAGTCAAGTGGAATTAAGCCTCCAAGAGCTCTCGAGGAACTATTAGGTCAGGGTCATTTCCGATTTCACCACAAACCCAGCACTGATTCCTTTCTCCTGATGTCTTCAAATGATTTCTGTTGAAGACCCGACCACAAAGCTGACTGACTCAGTACTGGTTCAAAAACAGCATGATGACGTATCTGACTCGTGTTCCCTGTGACAACAGTCCTGATTCATATCTTTGTTCTCAGCTAGATTATGTGTGAACTTTTCAGGCAAGCTTTTTTCAATTTGTGTGTGTACTGTATTTGTATTTGTTTACAAAACCTTAATAATGTATGCATGTTTAGTTGCATCCCTAACATGCTTCTTTAATACAGAGTGACTTTGATTGAATTATCTGTCTTGCTCCGGTCCATGCTGGATGCTGGAAGACGCCGGATGATGCATCATCTGAACGTACTGAATGATGAGCTCAATTTTTAGACCACTTTAAAATACACGCTTGTCTGGCTGTATCCCAGCAGCGCAGGAGGGATGTATTCTGTTAGTTGGTGACTGCACGCTGGTAGACTGTTACATCACGTGGGGGTTTTTGTGTGTATGTCTGTGTGCTGCAAGGAGACCAGATCTGTCAGCAGGGCTCTGAGTCATCGTGTCCTGTTCATTTTTTTTTTTTTTAGACCCCTGAATGAAAGCTTGTCTTCCGAGGTGCTAAATTAACTCTGACTCTCTATACATTTTCATCCGTCTGCTTGTATTCAGTTTGCCTGTTTTTTTCTTGTTCTCGCCCTGAAACCTCCATATATCAATTCACACACTACTGCCCCTTTCTTTTTTCTATCTTTCTGTCTATCATCATCTCTGTGTTCTGGTTTGCTCATAATACTCTCCGTCTGGTCTGTGTGTGTGTGTGTGTGTGTGTGTGTGTGTGTGTGTGTGTGTGTGTGTGTGTGTGTGTGTGTGTGTGTGTGTGTGTGAGAGAGAGAGAGAGAGAGAGAGTTGGGGTTGTGTTCACATAACCAGCATGTGTGAAAGTGGCCATGACTTGCCTGGAGGCTGGTGTGACTCTGAGCACTGAAGTCAGTGCATGAACATTGTATTTGTACCTGGGTTTCTAAAACATGTGCATTTTTTTCCCTTCCTCACTGATTTATTTTTTTCTTCTTTCAGTTTTTAGTTTGAGTCTGAATGTCTCTGAGAAGACGTGACTCAGGGGAGGTGTGATGGCCATCTAGAGGTCTCACCCAGGCCAACTTTTATCACCCTGACAACTGATGCTTATGAGAAGCTATTCACAGAGTATACACACTCCTCTGGGCGCTCTCTCTCTCTCTCTCTCTCTCTCTCTCTCTCTCTCTCTCTCTCTCTCTCTCTCTATCTATCTATCTCTTTTTCTCTCTCTCTCTCTCTCTCTCTCATTTTCTCTCTCTTTCTCTCTCTCTCTCTCTCTCTCTCTCTCTCTCTCACTCACTCACTCACTTTCTCTCACACTCTGACACTTTCTCTCTCTCTCTTTCTCTCTCTCTATCTCTCTCTCTCTCTCTCTCTCTCTCACTCACTCACTTTCTCTCACTCTCTCTCTCTCTCACTCACTCACTCACTCTCTCTCACACTCTTTCTCCCTCTCTCTTTCTCTCTCTCACTCTCTCTCTCTCTCTATCCCTCTCTCTCTCTCTATCCCTCTGTCTCTCTCTCTCTCTCTCTCTCTCTCTCTCTCTCTCTCTCTCTCCAAAAACTCGGGTATACATTTCTTCCCAAAGCTTGTTTAAGTGTGTATACAGACCTTGTAAAATCATGTAAAAGCAAGTGAAGTTTATGTTCTAACTCCCACTTGGCCTTATTTTAGAATCCATTTTGTGTAACCTTCAGTCCTGTATTATTAATGCTTCATTTCCTTGTTGATAGCATACTATCCCTCATAAAAACTCTTAGGGGGAGGCAATGTTGTGTCCAGGGATTTATCCTCAGCATTTTCTGTCACTTATGAAACTTTCATATCCCTCACATTTCTCCCAGCTCTTTCTCACCAGCATTGCTCATGGGAGTGACCTTTCTCCAAAGCAAGGTCGTGCTTTACAAAAAGGGGTGATTTCATTTGCACAAGCTGACATTTCTCTATATAACTGGCTGCCAGGTGATGCAGGGTTATTGTACTCCTGAGTGCCATGAAGCCTGCGGTAGGTAGTGTGTGTCTGTGTGTACACACTTATATTTGAGCCCATAATACAACTCTAGTCACAGAGACCTGTGTGCTTTGTAAGTTTAGAAGTGATGCCCTCTGACAGGCTTCATGCCTCAAGAGATGCACAAGTGTTTTTTTTTTGTTTTTGTTTTTTTTCTTTCTTTCTTTCTTTTCATTCTTTCCAAGTGACTTCATACGTACATATGTCGATGTTTCCGTTGTTAAACATATTTCTGTTCCTTTCGTCTACACCAAAACACAAAAATAATTTGAGAATGTTCACTTGAACACATCAGCATGGTGATGGTTATAAACTGTGAAAGTTAACACTTCAGAAATAACTTTAAGGTTATGTATTGAGCAGCAAAGAAGTGGAGGAATGTGGAAAAAGCCAACACAGCCAAAAGCTCGTTGATTCGTCTTCAGTGACTGCTTTTTCATGCTCATGTTTTCTGTCACCCAAAAGTTGTATTAAAAAAAAAAGAAAGAAAGATAATCCCTAACATGTGGATTCATACATATGGGCTGACGGTGAGGTGGAACTGAGGTCACACGTGAGTCTGAGTGCTGCTGAGGTGGTGGATTCAGGTGGATCTTTCTCTTGTTCTGGTGACTCTGCACAATGGTAAATGTTGCTGGCCACCAACAATGGATCATCATCGTTTTTATAGATGTGAAAGTGACGTGACATATGGCTACCTACGGTGACCCATAATCAGAATTTGTTCTCTTCATTTAACCCATCCAAAGTGCACACACACAGCAGTGAACACACACACACACACCGTGAACACACACACCGTGAACACACCCCCGGAACAGTGGGCAGTCATTTATGCTGCAGTGCCCGGGGAGCAGTTGGGGGGTTTGAGCAGTTAGTCGTGGCCAGCCCGAGACTCGAACCCACAACCTTAGGGTTAGGAGTCAGACTCTCTAACCATTAGGCCACGATTTCCCCCCAGTGATAGTAGCATTCAGAAAAGCAGTGTTTTTAATGCCACAAACACAGAGAAAAAATGTTTTTCAAATTATTCATAACTGCAGATGGGGCTTGTTTACCAGATTTATAGTGTTTGAGACGAGACCAATGAGACAATCAAGACTAAAGCCTATCAAGACACAGCTTATGGACAGTGCACTTACGTCACTACTTGCTAGCAGCTAACTACTAATGCATCTGTTTGTAACATGTAACATGATGTGGAATGAATTGTTTTTCTTGATATTTAAATTGTTAGCAGCAAGGTTATAGTTTATCTTGCTTTAGTGCGCTTCGTTATTTGTATCCATGGCTCATCCGAGCGGTCTTCCCAAGCTCTATAGTGTTATGAATTTTGTTTAGCTATTTGTTTACAGCACAGAGACCTGATCTTGTCACAGAATTGATCTTGTTAGTGCTGTGTAGTTCAACATTTTGTTATAGGCCTATATTAGCATATTTTTAGTCACAGGCACTCAGTGTTCATCCATTCCCTTGATACACCATCCTTCGGGGAAGTTGTGGCTTGAGTGGTTAAGGCTCTGGGTTGTTGAATGTAAGGGAAGAGTTCCAGCTCCAGTGATGACATTTTGCCACTTGACCCTTGAGCAAGGCCCTTAACCCTCCCAGCTCCAGGGGTGCTGTATCATAGCTGCCTTTGATGCCAACCTCCTCAGTTGGAATATGTGAAGAAATGAATTCCACTGTGCTGTAATGTATATGTTGCAATAATAAAGCCTAATATACCCCCAATTTAATTCATTCATTCTTCTCTCTATCATGTTTTACCCTATGCATGGTCACAGGGAACCTGAATCCTATTACTAGAGGCTCAAGGTACATGGTGCAGGGCCTGCTGTCTGAGATGCCAACCCATAACAGAATGCAAACTCACTCACTGTCGCGTTTACTTGTCTATTTTTTATTTATTTTAAAATAATGCCTTAAAACCTGCATACAAAAGTACAGCTATAATCTATACCATTCCCATTGACAGAGGAAAAGGAAGAAGCTTAGTCAAGCTAAAGATATTAATAATAAAAAAGCAGTCATGTTCGGTCCCATGACATGGACCAAGTGACACCAATCAGGGGAAATCGAATTTCTTATCCTGACCTGAATTATTGGACTCCATCATGCGAATTCATCTAAGGCTTTTCAGCTGTCACTCGTGCTTGGCCAGTAGTCCTTTTCATTCCCCAAAGAAGCAGCATGCAGCTGCATATACACTCGCCCTTAGGTGGATCAGACCGGAGAGATCGACGTCCAACTAGCAAACGAAATATGGCAGAACTGCACGAATAACCTGGCTTCAGATGAATCTAGCAAACTAACTCGTACAGTCAGGCTGGATAAGTCGGGGGTAATTAGAGTGAGGAATACTTGCTGAGATTGTAAGAAGATTGTAAGAAGAGAGGAAGATGCGGAGAGATTACAGCACAGGTCAATGACTTACACTCTCTTCAGTATCGACTCATTAGTACAAACAGATGCCACCGTGCCATTGCAACAGCACCGGACCTGTCTGTCAGTCTCTCGGTTTTTATCTCGTGTCATTTTTTAATAAATTCATTTCAGAAGACATTTTTTTTTTCTTTTTTTTTTTAATTCTCCATTTTTATTTTAACAGAACTACACAAACCCTCTGTGTGGCTTGATATGCGATTATGCACCAGTGAATTCAACTTAAACAAAATGTTAGTGTTTAATACATGTAAAATTGCATGAAATTTAGACAACATACCAGAAGCATGGCAATGTTCTTCGGTAAAGAGTAAAACATTTCCCCTCTTCTGCCATTCCATATTCTCCTTACCACACTGATACTGCGGATAAGTGGATTTGAAAATGCATTTGATGGCATCTTCAATTTTACAGCCGTCAAGCTGTCCAGAGATCACTCCTGTGAGTTTTTACTTCATGTGACCAGAAATGTAATAAATATATTTCTATCAACTTTTTTTTAAACATTATTATTATTATTATTATTATTATTATTATTATTATTATAAATTGCATCGTTTGTGATGTTGAAATTTTTTGGATGGATAAATATAGATTTTATTATATCTAATTAATTACTATAATTCTTATAATTTAACTATATAAGATTTACAAATTCTGTATCAATCTGTAATAGAATTATCAAGTATTTTTGTGATTACTGTAAGAAAATAACGGAGAGAAAATCCCTTTAATATTCAGCTTTTCAAGCCAGCTTTGTGTAATTTAGCAGTTTTATAATGCACCGTAGATGCTTATATCCTCATCATAAACCTAAAAGTCAGTATGCGTTCAAAGCCCTTAATATTATCCACAAATTAATACAGTTTGAAATGGAAATCCTTTAAGCTATGTTTGCTGCTGTCATCGATTGTTCTCGTTTTAAAGGTGTGTAGATGTTGGATAAAAGTTGCCAGGCGAAACGTTCACAGTTCTGGATCATCAGCACCATTATTATACGGATTCTCTCCGATGACTGTGTATGCTAGCACCATGTCGGTCGAGCCTTCGTCAGTGGATGCTCACAGACGCTCGAGTCTCCATCGGGTCGTAACAGACTGGAAATCTTTTTGAATTCATTCAGAGGTTGTGCAGCGTTGTCATGTGAGGCACTTGCTGTGCATCGCAAACTTGTGGCAACTTCCTGATCCAGCCATTTTTATTTTTATTTTTTTATGTTAAAGGCTATCTGAAAAAAATATGTCTAAAATCTTTTGGAAGATATTTAGCTCAAATATGTTCATTTCTCCTAAAAATGTAGTCTTTTGGTACACGCTGTAGGTTGAATCTGTTCCACTGTACATTAGTAAAACCAATCCAAGCCTTTTTCAGGGCTCCAGTTACAGTAAATCCATACATATTCATGTATCTTTAAAACGATCCAAATAACCTTTAATTTTCAGGTGGAACTTTCTTGCTTCAGTGTCTAAGACTAACTTATTACTCTCTATGTATTTAAATCGAGACTTCTTGTTTTTCTTGCATTGCTACCTATTTTATTCCCCTGTGCCTTTTCTGGGTATTAGATCTCATTTTGTTTAGCACCCCGAACACTGTCGGCTACGTATGCACACGTTTTGATTCATCTGTCAGTTTCTCTGAACCGTGTTTCTCATTTCTGAATGTCTTCTTGAATCTGATTAATATTCACCCACATGTCTTTGCTCAGTATTTCAGCTTGCATTGTTTATGGCACCGTGGCACAGGGTGCTTTGTGCTGCAGATTTAATACCATAAGATCACGACGAGCTGCTTTGCTAATACATAGCGCCGGTTTCCTGCTCTTGAGTAAGTTTCTGCTTCTGTTCAGCTTTTATAATGATAGTTTTGTCCAGGGGAAACAACATGCTGGGAGTATCTTACCTTCAAGTGTTTTATCGAAGAATTAAACTTGACCCGTCGTTCCCTCGAGTTACAAGGAAGACATACAGGAAGACTGTTTGTTAGGTGCCCTTGTGGTGGAATGAACTACCCCTGATTGTCCATCAGCTGAGTCACTGGATGTCTTCGAATATAGACAGATGACCTTCCTCTTCAGTGAACACTGTGGGGAGCAACTTTCCTTGTAATGTTTGAGTGTTTTTAGACCCTGGGATGAGGTTCTGTTTCTAGCAGATAATAGAAAAGCAGAACAGAGTTCGCTCAATTGATAAATAATGCAAATCTAAATGCAGACTTTGGTCGTTGTTTCATTTCTACGATTCACTGTAGAAATGATTTTTAGGTCATTCTTCTCTTTCTTCATCTTCTTCTCCTTCTCCTACTACTTTTTCTTCACCTTTTTCTTCTCCTCTTCCCGTTTCTTCTTCTTCTCCTCCTCCTCTTCTTCCTGCTGCATCTTATTTCTCTTCTCCTCTTCCTCCTTCACCTTCACCTCCTCCTCCTCCTTATCATCTCTTCTTTTCTGCTTCTTCTACTTCTTCTTCCTCCTGCTTCTTCTTTTTTTCTCTTCTCCATCTTCTCCTCCTCCTCTTCCTCCTTCTCCTTCATTCTATAAACCCCCAGCAGCATTTTTGAAGCTCTCGTGCTTTCATTTGCAGCCGTCTCTCCCTCAATTTAACATTCATTCACTGAGCCGCTCCAAGCATTACATCGCCGTCTGTTTACCATCTCAGCCCAGCATCCTGCAAATGAGAGCCATGTGTTCCTCCCACCTGCTGCACATCTTTTGGAGATCCTCTAATATCCTAAGGAGATGGGTTAATACGTGTCAGAACGTGGCTCAGGCAAGCTGAACGCTCTACTCTAATTCGAGCCTCGTCTGAAGATTTTATTATGTTCTATATGTGCGCGTGTACCAGACAGGACTTTGCTTCCAGACAGATCATATCCACAAACTGAGGAATAATTTATCAGCATAATGTCAGCCTTTTTTTGTACTACAGGATCAGAACACATGCTGCCCTCCTCCTGTTCATCAATTTTTATTTATTTTTTTTTTTTTTGTGTCTAAGCCAAATTAAATAGAGTTCAGTTCAGAAGAAGACTTAATAATATCCACAAAAAAAAGTAGCATTTGACTGTAATTCACATTATTTTTAAATGCCATATTCAGGTTGTCCTCCGTTTGAAGTGTGATCCTGTTGGAGAGTGCAGCAGCGATTAGCCCTCGCTGCAGAGTAAATTGAAAGTGGCGCAGGCTTTAATTATGAACTTATTGCCAATGATAAGAGTAATTACATAGCCGCTTCTCATCTCAGGGACGTAGTCATGTGGAATGGAGTAACAACCTCCGTTCCACTGCGCCGCTTTACACATCCCCTGTGCTTCCTCTGTATCGTTTACTTAAGGCATCAGCATCAGCAGCACTGCCTGGCCACATGATCCTTACTACTGCCCCGTGATGAGTCAGTCTATGTATCCTCAGAGCTTCCTCGGTCTGGAAAATGAGTGCTGACTTACCAGACAAAGATCCCAATCACCCGTTCTTAGCAGTGAGGCCGTGTCCACATCACGCGACCTGTAGCTCTGTAGCATCTTATTTATACAGCGTGACAAATACAGTGTGAAACCTCCTGTGAGAAGACACCAGATATTAGGTTTCATTCATTCATTCCTTCCTTTCATCTTTAGCTAATTATTTATTCTAGCATTTCAAGTGCACAATTTTGCAGACTCTATATTTCAGAGTGAATTTCTAGCTACTATATAATTAGAAGTGAAAGCTACCTAAATGTACTCACCTTACTTTGAAGAAACTGGCTTTCCTGTGCATGTCTGGTTCATCTAAAGGTTTTTTCTCCGTGTCGTCTCAGTTTTTTCTTTCCACTGTCACCTCCGGCTTGCTTATTAGTGATTTAAATATAAATCCACATTTCCTTAAGGCTGCTTTGTGACACATTGTCTATTGAGTCTAAAATAGTAATATATATATATAGTTTTTTGGAGGGTTTTTTTTCTCCAGAACCTTTTCTTCAAAACTTTACACCCTGTCCTTGGAAAAACTTGTAACCGTTCCAAATATTGAACACTTTTTATTGACACTCATTGTGCATAATTGTATTTATTTTAATTTAACAATTAAACACAATTGTGTGTGCGCGTGTTCGGCTAATGTGATCAGTTTGAATACACGTTAATAAAGAGTACCAATAGTTATGGAAGTTGCTGTATTTCAAGGCCAACAATGTTTTTCAATGTGTATTTAAATGTTTTTTAATGTGTATTTAAGCTGTTTAATAGAAAAGACTGACACCAAAAATCACACCATAACTGATTCACCAACATCATCAAGGTTAGCGGTTATGCTGCAGCTCTGACGAATAGAGAGCAGTGTCTGCGTTTGTCTGCTTCTTATATTGTAAAAAAACATTTCCGTGCATGACTTATTGTTCGCTCGTTCATTCCCTGCAGAGGTTTTTTTTTTTTGGGTCATATATTCTTTTGTTCTTTCTCTTCATTTGTCACATCCCTGTACTTTTTTGCATAAGTTCCTGACCTTTGTCATTGCCGGACTCAGTGGTACATCTTTTTAGATCGTTTTCCGTTAAAGGTCAACTTTTATGTGTTAGACAGTTCGGTGTCTCCGATTCCCGGCCGTGCTGTACCTATAGGTGTGTTTTTGTGGGTGGAGAAAAAAAACAGGAAGAGAAAAGTAATAAAAAATAAGTGGAATATGAAAAGAAAGAGAATGGAATAGGATGCGCTCTGTCGGGCTTCTGCTTATTAAAGTTGTAGACATTTTATTCACACTTTATATAATAAATTACTAGTTATTGATAGACAGACAGATACTTTATTGATCCCGGAGGAAATTCAATTATAAGTATAATATGTATACTATATTATCATATAGAGTTATTTTCTCCTCATCTGGGTTTGCTGCCACACTGAATTCAGAGGTTTCGGAAACTGGTAGCTGCTGGTAGCTAGACGTTTAACACGCTCTATTAAAGATTAGACAATATTGAGAACAAACTGTTACTTAAGGAGTATCATGTGACAGGCCGTGGTGTTATAAAGAATCCCTTCATCCATGGAGTGGTATGATGAGACACAGTTCAGGTTATTTTCTTATTAATGTAAGTGTGTTATTACGCTTACGTTAGAGATTTATCAATGATTACATTTAATATTTTGGAACATAAAGACAAGTTTATATTATAACTGTTGATTAACATGTTTTCTCAGCATCTCTCTCTCCCTCTGTGTGTGCGTTTGTCTGAATGTGTGACCGACTGTGTGTGTGTGTGTGTGTGTGTGTGTGTGTGTGTGTGTGTGTGTGTGTGTCTAGCCAAAGGTAAAAAAAAAAAAAAAAATGGAGAAACTGGGTAATTCTGTCTGTGAAGCTTTGCAAGGCACCATACCTGTACCTGTTATCTACATGATTATACAGCTTATAATTATACAGCTTACTTTGATAAACAACAATTGTTTTTCTCTCCATATAGTAGAAGTGTGCTTTTTTTTTATATAAAAAAAAATGTATTTTTTATATATATATATAAACTAATCTTACAACTTATATCTTACAACTAACGATATATATATATATATATATATATATATATATATATATATATATATATATATATATAGTTAGTTAGTTGTAAGATATATATTTACTATATTATATTAAATATATATATATATATATATATATATATATATATATATATATATATATAGTTAGTTAGTTAGTTAGTTTAGAGTCTACAGTTAGTTGTAAGAGTCTACAGCTTCTACTGTGTAGTTGGAAGAGTGATGAATGCAAGTCTGGACCTGATGACTATGAAAGATGAGTTATTCTATTTAATATTTTGAACTACATTGTTGTTTCAAGGGTCTGTTTTTGTTTTTTGTGTTTTTTTCCAGCTGGTGCAAGTGTGCTGTGTTTCATTGTTTAACACAGTCCAGGCATGATGACAAAATGTAATTAATTGTTCTAATTGCTGGAGATATAAAATGTTTGGCCTGCCTCGGCATGTAGGATTCCAGCCTCGGGTTTCTATAGGTGAACAAAGCCTGTGGCGTAACCAACACTCTTTAGTTCTTTTTTTTTATATCCGACCTTAAAAATAAACATTCTAGTGTTGGTTGCAGTGAATGTTTTGACTTTGGCTTATCTTCTGTGCCTAATCAAGATAGTGCATGCTAATGTGTCTTGATCCTTACTGCTGAAGGCACTTAGCATTGCTGATGTGCTGAAAAACTCTCATTAGCATTAAAGCTAAATGTGAAAATAGATGTGCAAATGCTCCAAGCTTGAAGATCTCCTTTAGTGCCAGTCCCTATGGGGATTCATGGTTTTATTTGCCGACGTCATTCTTCCGGTTGATTTTGTCTGTTTGTCAGGGTCGAAATAGAGACGGTTTGGTTCTAAAAACGCAGATTAGTGTCCTAAATTTAGATAAATCTTAGGCGTTCCTGTCCATTTAAGATTTTACTGTGCATGGCAGCTGGATGTCTTCCACAGCCACAGGATCCTTTCAAAATGATTTGAAAAGCTTAAATCTGAGGACTGCCTATGAAGCAAGGTGCGAGGATTAGCATGCTTCTGAAAATAAGCCTGAGCGTAAAATGGTAAAAGGATTCTTCTCCTCTGAGTCTGTAATGGGTTTAGTGGGTTTTATTTTATGTAGGGTTTGCTTCCTAGTGGTAGTAGGGGTGGGAAATACGACAAAAACAGATCATATTACTGTATTTACCACACAAATAGGATTGCAAACAATTTCCTAGTACTACACAAGTGTTTAAAAAAGTTTTATGTTTTGCTTTAAATTTAATTTGTCGTCTCCACATAAATTTAGTTCCCAGTTTTAATCGTTCCGGTAACACGTCTTACTTTTCTAGACGTCATCAGTTGCAGTGTCACACTCTGCATTCCTGCCATGTGCTTAGAGTCAAGAGGCCTGATCAGCTTTGAGCTCATGCATCACAAACATCCTCTAATTTAGCTAATCAAAGACGTAATTACCATTTTATCTGTTGAAGCAGGTGGGGCTGTGCTTTGCCAATAATTCACTCTCTGAGACCAAGTTTGGGGAACATTGCCAACGACATTAAGGAGCGATTTTTAATCTGGGTCTCCTTCAGTTAAACAGTTTACCTTTCGGATGCAGCGAGACTCTTAATACAAAGTGTCCCCGGTGGTCTGTTTTCCGCAGTTCGGCCCCCGATCAGGTTAAAACCCTGTTCACATCTGAGATTAATCTCCATCTTAGGTGATCTGAACACAAGAGGACAGCCAAGACAAGTGGTCGTTAAGACCTTGTGTTATGGGACTCGGAGGACTTTCTACGTCGTACCCGTGATCCGATTTCAGTCCCTCGATGTGTGTAGATCTAGAAAGTAACCTGCTATGCTTATTCAATGGTATTTCCTTAAAAAGAGATGTGAAAATAATTTACTGGAAGATACTGTTTACTTACTGAAATTTGAACTCTGTGCAGAAAGAAAAACACTTTCATCAGTAAATTTAAACTTCATATATCATTTCACAGTGATGCTAAATTTTCACATTGCTAATGTAACAATTGCATTATATTTCTATTGTTTACTCTGTTCTCAGCAGTATTCAATTCTGTATTATATTCTTATCAGTAATATTTACGTGATTGTAATATGTAACGCATTACCTGAGTAGTTTTTTTTATATATTATAAGAATTACATTTTAACTAGTTTTATTTTGCACCATGGTCCTGGAGGAATGTTATTTCATTTTATGTACTGCTTTAACTATATTTGGTTGAAATGACAATAAAAGCATCTTGACTTGAAGTAACAGTAACATTACATGAGAGTTGTTGACTCTGGGTGTCAAGGAAAGTCCAGGATTCATGGTTCAGATTATTTAATAGCATTGTGGCTTCTTTTTTTTCTTTTCTTTTCTTTTTTTTTTAATCCCTGACTACCAATTAAAGTGGTTTGAGTAATCGGATTGTGTGGTTTGATTCAATAGCTCTAGCAATTTGAGTCCTCATTTCTTGCAGTTTGACTCTGCTATGTTTGTACTGAGTGGCCTAAGTTTTATCAGATGGGGTGGTTTCCGAGTCAATTGTTTTGAGCAATTTAATTCATTAAATTATTCAATTTTGAGTGCTTTGAAGCAGTCGATCAGGTAATTTAAGTCATTAGATCAAGTGATGTCAATCTTCACTTGGAATGGTTTGTCATACATTAAGTTATTTGAGTCTTCAGATGGTTTGAGTCATTCGACCTGGTTATTAAATTTTTCTTAACGTGGTTTGAGTTACTATAGTAAGTGAAAGTGACGTGACATACGGCTAAGTACTCAGAATTTGTTCTCTGTGTTTAACCCATCCAAAGTGCACACACACAGAACACACACACACCATGAACACACACCTGGAGCAGTGGGCAGCCATTTATGCTGCGGCGCCCGGGGAGCAGTTGGGGGGGGAAGTTCGGTGCCTTGTTCAAGGGTACCTCAGTCGTGGCCGACCCGAGACTCGAACCCACAACCTTAGGGTTCAGAGTCAGAGTCTCTAACCATTAGACCACGACTTCCCAAGTAAGTGGTTTGATTCCCTTGATTGGGTGATTTGAAACATCTGATTGGATGAATCAAATTGTATGATTGGATCAAGTTGAGACGGGTCATCAAATCAGAAAAGTTTTCAGTCATCTGTCAGATGATTTGAGAGGAAGGATTCCAAATGAGATGGTTCGATGTTCGTCATCAGAACAGTGCTCCAAGACATATTTGAATATGAAGAGGGACCTAAAGCATAGTGGCTTTGCCCTGATTGGATGGAAATATCTTCCTTGTATTTTAGCCTATTAGGTTAGATTTCACATGGAGATCACATTGAAGTATTTGCAGGTTTCTCTGCACAATGCCTCAGTGCCCTGGGATCAATCCTCGCTACACCATGTTTGTGTTTTGTCCACAGCCGAGTGAACACGTTCATAGATCGTAGCAGATATCTGAATGACACGGACAGAGAAAAAGGCCATCAGGATGTCTTTAAGTTCTTGGGATTCAGCTTGAGTGGATTAACCCAAGAATTCAGGATTTAAATGGAAAAGTAATTGTTTAGTGCTGAATGAAGAAAACACTGTTTTATTTATCTGTTCATTTATTTTTAACACAAAGGTAAACCCGTGTAGGCATTCTTATTGACGTCTGGCTAAAAGGAGAGCACACTTCTGTCTCGTCTTTGCTCAGACCGCTGATGATCTTGACATGTTTGTACTGACCCAGACACAGTCTTGATTCCTTCTTCCTACTAAAAGCTTCCTAACCACTTAATTTATTAACATTTTATTACATAACATCAAAGTAGATTACTGTCGCTGCCTGCCTATTAGAGTTCACTGCAGGCTACTTTCCTCCTTTTTTTTTTCTTCTCTCCGTTTTCCTTCGTTTTCTTTCTTCCTTCCCTTTTCTCAGTAGAAATTATGTCTTTTAAACATAATGGATTAAACGGATTGAAGGTCAGCTTCTGATTAACTGAAAGCCTTCAGTTTGTCTCTGTTCAGTCTTTGTTTGAGCTGCATTGTTTTCTTTTGCGTTGCTGTGGGGGTGGGGGTGGGGTGGGGGGCAAAAACACCGACTAATTAGCAGTTCATTTATTAAGGTTATTAATTTTTTTCTTCTGATTCCATTTTAAATATTCTTCCTAAGTGGACACCAACCATGTAAATTTTTCCTGGACACATTAAATGTTGGTGTCAGTTTTGCAAACACAATTAAAGTGTTTAAATCCTGTAATTATTATAATTAAGCACTTTTGAGTAACGGTTTATTTGGCAGGAAAAAATGTTTATCACACTCTATAAAGACCAAAAAAAAATCATAGCTTATCATTAAAAATGACTGTTTATAGCGAGCTGGAAGTTCAGATCGTTCAGGTTGCTAACTGGGAAGCACTCAGTTTTTGTTGATTTTTTAAGGCAAGTACTTCAGATACAAGAACTAAGAGCAAGAGCAAGCTAACTAGCTAGCGCTATCTGAGCAAGTTAGAGTGCAGTGCAAAGATTCACATAGCATTTTAGACAACATAAATATAACATAGTTTAGATAATTTGGTAGCTTTTACAATTCTGGTAATCTATTAGCAGAAATGGTCCAGTACTAACAATAGTAATAAATAGAGGAACCATTCTCTCAATACAAGCTTCACTGCATCCATTATACCTGAGGATTTTTCCAGGATTTTATTTTTTTTTTATAAAAGTCTATAGAAATTGTGATGGTTTCCAGTTTCTAATTAGCTCAAATGTTTCAAGTACTTTTCTTTTTAAATAAGACACCATTTGCATCTTAAACAACAAAACAGTTCGGTTTGGACGCTTTATAAGAAAACCCTCGGTTGAATTCTATCGCTCATTAAACGTGTTCTTACTTTTATGGAAGTGTTTTAATATATGAAATAGTCCTATTCAAACTTGAAAATATTTGGTCTCACACTTTAACTGCATTCATATTAGAAGGTTTTTTGTTTTCTTTTGTTTTCCCTTGTGTCACTCAAGTTGCCCTATGCTGATTATTTGACTTTCTGATTTTGACTTTACTGCCAGTTACCATGATTTTCCTGCTGGTGACAGGGAAGTGGGATTATTCCAACAAGCTTGCTACGGGCCATGTTTTAAACTGCCAGAAAAGACATCGTAGCACTAAAAATACATTCTGGACCGAAGCTTGTGTATAAAATGGCTCTGTGCAGCGCTTCACTGTCTGTTCATGTCAGAATGACCCTCTTCATGATTTCTGCAACCTACTTTTACAGGACTCGGTGGTTTGATGTACTTAAATAGAAACTGAGAAAACACTAGTGCTGTCCTGTTTTCTGTAAATCAAGCACTTCCTGCTGGAAGTAAGTGGGGGGGAAAACATGCCGTCCGGCTCAGGAAATCAGGAAAGGATACGTGGAAGACAAAATACATGAGAAAGCATTCACTCCTATTACATAAAGTTATTCTCATCCTTCAGGCTTTTTAGCATTCAGTTAATTTGCGCTCAGCTTTTTCACATCATTAATAGTTGCTTTGTCTTCAGTTACCAGAAATCACCAGCTCTGAATAAAAATGACTTTTAGACATTATCAGTCTCACAAGGGTGAGCTCAAAACTTTTTTTTTTACTCATACTTTTAATGCATACAAATCGCTTTCATGTTGCTTAGCTTCAGTTCGAGGTCTATGCCAACTTAAATGTTTTACCAGCACCAGAGGGATTGACTGGTTTTTAGCTCGGTCAGAGTGAGAGTGAACGAACGAGTGCAATGCTAGTGCAGTGTACGTTGACTCTACATGACTAGCGTACAAGGACACCGTCATTAGCTTAGAGATTTGTTTGACCCGCTGAACTTTTATCGACTGATGATGCCGATGCAGAAATACACGTCTTGCAGAACGTGATGCTCCGTGTCATGATAGCTGACGATAGTGATGTAGTATAGCCGAGCAATGAGTGTGGGTTATCATTGGAAGAGTGCAATGAGACAGAGAGAAAGAGAGAAGGAGATTTTTCAGGTTGGATGTGAGTGAGTGTGTGTCTTGCATGCATAGTTACAACCTGAAATTATCCAGTCTTTTAGGAACGCTGTGATCATGCAGTGCTCACAGTAATAAGCCAGAACACGGTGTATCTTTGACAGATGTCAGCTTGGCAGAAACAATTTTTTACCATTGCCGCAGACAGTAACCTTGTGAGAAGAGGCATTATTTGCTGAAAAGAGGTATGGTTATTCATGATATGCTGCCAACCTCAGGAAGATAAAGCCTTCTGTATGTCCTGAAATACGTGTGTGTGTCTGTACACTGATGGCTGGTGGTGATGGTAGATGGGAAGCTGATCTATTGTCTATTAGTAGCTTGACAATGAAGCTATTAGAGTCGAGAGACGCTTTATATCACAAGGTCTCATTAATGGTATAATAAGAATGTTGTGGAGCAAATTATAACACCCACATTGCATAAGGCACATCAAGTAGCAAATGTTAAAGAGAAAAGCTGTGCTTTTACAGTTTATATATATTTATATATATATATTATTTTAAACTATATATATTTATACTGTATATATTTATGTATTTTTATCCTTATTTCTTCCTTTTCTTCCTCTTCCTCTTCTCTCCTCTTCTTCCTCTTCCTCCTCTTCTTCTCTCTTCTCTCCTCTTTTCTCTTCTTCTCTCTTCTCTCTTCTGTCTCCATAGTTCTGTAAAGCTGCTTTGAGACAATAGGAATTGTGAAAAGTGCTATACAAATAAGTTAAAAGAAAAAAATAAAAAGAAATGGGTTCTCTCAAAAAAAAAAACAAAAAAAAACTTGCTTTATTATTTTCGAATTCTCCTTCAAAATGCTATATACAGTAATCGTGAATGCATTCATACGTGGATATATTTAAGTGGATCGTTGGCCTTTGTGTTTTTTTTTCTTCGTCTTTCCCTGTCCCAGTGATGCTTGTTTTTGGGCTGTGACTGTAAGTCCATCTTTGCATCTGTCTCATATTCTCCTTAGCAAGTGGTTGAATGTTTGAAGGATTTATATGGAATTATTATTGAAAGCAACAAGTGAACTGATTTGTTCTTGCACTCGATCCACAACAAGGTCACAACAAGGTCAAATGTCTTAACTGTTTCTTCTTTAATAGCTTCTTCTTGTTTAATGCATATTCGTGCATTTTAATGGAATTCGAGGGGTCTAAATTTGTGCCTGGAAGTACCGGACTGGAGGCACGATGGTGATGGTGTCACATGTTTTGTCGTTTATTAGGTCGTGTTTCTTTTAATAGAATGCTCCTAGAAATACTAATGACATCCAGCAGTATGCTTAAAAAAGGTGATAAATATGATGTATACTATATGTAGTATTCCACTATGATATACAGTATATATAATAATAATTCCAGTCTTCCCATCAGTCATAGACACTTTAAAGTGTTGTAAATAATGCAGGTATTGATATGAAGATGGAACTGCAATGTCAACTGTCTATAAGATCAGATAAACTCTCTCTCTCTCTCTCTCTCTCTCTCTCTCTCTCTCTCCTCTCATTTTTTCTAATGACTCTCTCTCGTTCTTTCAGACTCTTTCTATCTCTTTCTCTCATATTGACCACTCTCTCTCTGTCTCTCTCATTCTTTCTAATGACTCTGTCTCGCTCTTTCCGACTTTCTCTATTTCTTTCTCTCATATTGATCTCTCTCTCTCTCTGACTCTACTCTCTCTTGCCTTTAATTACTCTCTTTCTCTCTCTCACTCTCTCTGACTCTTCTCTCACTCTCTCTGTCTCTGCTCTCTCTACGCTCTCTTGCTCTCGCTCTCTCTGACTCTCCCTCACACGGTCTCTCTGTCTAATGGACACCACCCCCCACCCCCCGCTCTTAATAACAGCATCTAATTCAGTGTGTCCTGTATAACAGTATAAGTGGACATGTTTTTATGTACACCTTGTATGCCATGTGGTATAAATATTAGTAGGAAGTTACTACACACTTACATTTATACCACATCTGATATGACTTACAGTATACAGTGTCTCTTCTTTTCTTTATAAAATTATAGTAAATTTCATTATAGAATTTTGTTTTTACCTTTTTTTATTTTCACAGAGGCTGTTTTTTTTTTCCAGTATTAATACCATATTTTATATTTGCATGTCTGTTGATGTATGTTAGAATAACTAAACAGCAGACGTTTTACCATCTCTGCATCACAAGCCAGGCAGAAGATGTTTTCCTGACACCATAAATACATTTTATTTCTTTATTTATTTTTACTGCAGCACTGCACATCTTTGTTTATTTTCAGCAATCTCGTATTCATCCCAATCCTGTCATTCCAGCCTTCACGGCAAATTACAGGCCGATTTTCAGCCTTTCTGCTCTGTTAATATTCTCAAATCCTGTAAACTATTTTTATTTGGCTCCAGTGAAGACAGACGGCACGGATGACACGGCGGATGGAGGAGAGAACTTATTTATAGCGAAGAGCACAGGCATTAGCGACAGGCTCCTTCATAGTGGGGACACAGATCATCCTCATGTGCCCTCAGATAGTGACATTTCCCCCCTCGTGTTGTAGTAGCAGAGCTTTGCTCTCTAAGTGCTTTGAGAGAGATGTTTAATAAGGGTGCTGGTGTGCGGTGGGGTCAGAAGCGATGAGCGGTTGAAGGGCCGTCGTGACGGCGCTCATCTTTTTCAACTGATTGTTAAGTGTCATTTTAGCATGTAACGATCACATTAGCTGATCTCAGGTTACAGGTCAGGACTTAAAAAGTGTTCTGTCAAATTTCAGATTAAATTAAGAGCGAGGAAAGGTTGTCACAGGTTGTCAGTTTCAGGGTTATTTAGGATCTGAAGCTGTACATACACACTAAGTGTACATACACACTAATCTGTGACTGTGTGTATGAGCTTCATTATGCGTCACCTTTCACAAAACATCTGTCTTCTGCACTCTCACTACCTCTCACAACACAAGGATACAATAAATACACCATTATCTAAAGCACAAAACATCTCCAGTTCTTTACACACGTATTTATTTATTTTTTTGATCGATTCTCTTCTGATCAAACAGCGTACATGATTTTTCACAGCACAAAGCCCCCGAGACCGCGACGGCTGTGATTAAAGCTAATTAAATCCAAATGTCGACGTTTGTGCTTTATTAGTTATCGTCGATGGCCGCTTTTCTGAACAAATAACCGATTAGACGTCTGCTTTAAGATGACACCTCATTCATTGTTGTTTGAAGCGAGCGAATAAGTCATTTAAAAGGAATAAACCAGTTTTCTCACAGATTCCTGAAAGTCGCCCTGATGATGCTTGTTTTCTAGTCATGTGCTTACTTTTGAAAGAATTATTGAAAAGGTTTTGATTTTTTTTTTTTTTTTAATCCGAGAGTTTTTATTTCATGTGGACTGCACAACATTCTGTAGCAATTCTGCCAGGAGAAAATTGTTGCTTGGAAAAGTTGCTGTTGTTAATATCTTTTTTTTTTTTAAAAATGTCATTTTTATGTTGTGTTAAACTTTTGGATGTTACATCCTGATAGTTAGCTTAGTGTTCTCATTGTTTTTAAGTCGATGTCATGAAGCCATTATTGTCCTTTTGACCTTTCCACCTAAAGTGCATGTGAGCAAACAGTGCAAGCAAACAATGCACTACACTAAAGTAGTGTATTTACACAAATAATGTTTTTCATGTGTTTAGAATCAAGGGCCACCTTCACACTGCAAGTCTTAATGCTCAATTCGGATATTTTGCTCAGATCTGATTTTTTTTTTTTGTTTGGCTATTCACTTTAACTTTTAAAATGTGGCTTATATCAGATACCAGTGTGAACTGTTTGCTGTTTCGAACTGACCCGCATGCGCAAACGAACAATAACAATGACGTCACACGCAGCACACCATTGCGCTAAAAAGTTGGCGAGGTTATGGAGGAAGTATTGTATCATCTCGTGCAAGCAAACATATCATGTAATGCTATAATGTGATGTATTCAATGCAAGCATTATGAGCTGGTTCATGTAACCACTTTATATAACACTCAACACACACACACATACATTACCAGTCACGTTTGTGTCACGTTTTCGCCGGCGAGAAAAGAAAAAAAAAAAGTTTTCGCCAGCGCATACAGTAATTGTGACGAATGTCGATGTAGATTGACGTAAAAGTCGCATCAAATCCGCCTTGGTTGTTCACACTGTGGCCACATTGGAAAAAATCCACATATGGAAGTGAAAAATCAGATCTGGGCCAGATTTGAGTGTTCACACTACTCCTGAAGAAGTCTGACCTGGTCACTTGACCCCAAAAAAATCAGATTTGGGCCACTTTTACCTGGAGTATGAACGTGGCCAAGATGTTTGAAATTTTACATCATTTATATTTTATGCCGAAGTCATGCAGTGATTTTCTTAAATCCTGACCTGTGTTCTGTGTGGATCACATGACCTTGTGCGCAGCTGATTTCCTTCATTTAACACTAGCATGTTTGATGCGTTATTTTTCATTTCGTCTGGATGTCCGTGGCTAGGAAACTATACAAAAAGCATTCGTGTCCAGCTGTAATTTGTAGTCCTCCTAATGTTGTCTTAATGTTCTCTTAATGGTTTCCTAATGTTCCTCCGCCGGTGTAGCAGTTAAAGGCCGGTGATTAAGTTTATTGTCTGTGTTTTATGTTCTTTCTTTTTGCAACGCAAACCTTTGTGTGGTTCAGGTCACAGCACTTTCCTCACACAGAGTGTCGATAGCAGTGTTTTTTTTTTTTCTCCCCGTCCCCCATGTGTTTAACAAGCTGTGTTTATGAACCTCTAGCTAGGAGACAGGCGCTGTAATTACAGGAAATGAGCTAAAACAATGTTTTTGAATAGACAGGGTTATTAATGCTTGGCTAATGAGCAGAGACTCGTCAGCTGAAGCAGTGATCGGCACCTCATGGCATGGTGTCAGATCAGTTGGCGGAAGCTAAACGAGGTCTGTCTCTTATCTTTCAGAGTCTTCCTGCGAGCCATCAATCAATACGCAGCCGTGCTGAACAAGAAGTTCCTGGACCAGACCAACTTTGAGCTTCAGGTGAGTTTTAATTTCAGATAAATGGATTATAATACAAGAAGAGAGCATAATGGAGGGCAGATACACTGCAGCAGTTCAGGTCTTTCAGTGAAAACACTCAAAATATAAATTCTGCATCTAAGTGTGCTTTATCTCTTCCTCTACCGCTTTCGTAAATAATTGATTCCTTTGCCGTTCTTCATTTCTCAGTTGTGGAATAACTACTTCCACCTGGCTGTGGCCTTCCTTACCCAGGAGTCTTTGCAGCTGGAGAACTTCTCAAGTGACAAACGAGCGAAAATCTTTCAGAAGTGAGTACCGAGTGCGTTTCTTCCGTCAGCAAGCAGCTCAGTCCTCTCACTCCACTTCTCACCATGACTTGAGATCCACCCTTGCAGTTTGTATCATCTGAATCCCCAGACAGTTAGTTTACTGCATACAGAGCAGTCATATTTTATTCTCTTATGAAAGCACTGTATACTAATGTGCTACTTATATTTATGAAGTTAAATAAAGCTGTATTTTTCATATCATTGCTGGAGGAGAAGCTTTAGGAACTAACACAAGCTAGAAAGCATCATATCATACTTCAGATCTTTTTTTTAATTCTTTTACTTGATAATGTTTATCAGCTGGGATTCACCTGCAAATCTTCAACCAGTTTATCCTTGGAATCATTTTCTCTAGCAGGTCATATCTGATCCCTTTAACTCATAATAAAAATAATAATATGGACGGGGGGGGGGGGGGGCACGGTGGCTTAGTGGTTACATTTACGGCATTTGGCAGACACCCTTATCCAGTGTGACATAACTGAGCAACTGAGGGTTAAGGGCCTTGCTCAGGGGCCCAGCAGTGGCAGCTTGGTGGACCTGGGGTTCAAACCCATGACCTGCCGATCAGTTCCAACACCTTAACCACTGAGCTACCACATCCCAGTGGTTAGCACGTTCGCCTCACACCTCCAGGGTCGGGGTTTGAATCCCGCCTCCGCCTTGTGTGTGTGTGGAGTTTGCATGTTCTCCCCGTGCCTCAGGGGTTTCCTCCGGGTACTCCGGTTTCCTCCCCGGTCCAAAGACATAAGCGGTAGAGAATGAATGAATGAATGAATAATATGGACATGGTAATTATTTGAGATTCAGATAACAAACTCCTCTAATAAGCACCTTCAGCAGTACTTACTTTCGTGAAAGTAACACCATAACTTACATAAGTTTATTCAGACTTCTCTTCTTACAGGATATAAGTTACCCATGCAAATGTTATACTTGCTTTATTAGAAAAGCTGCATAGGCGTGACAGTTTGGCAACTTCTTTTTATAACTGCATGATTGTTGCTGAACAGCAGTTTTAAACATATCAAATGAACTGATGAGAAGATTATTAAGTCAAAAAAGACTGAACTTCATCCCAAAGTTATTAAACACACACACTTAGGTCCACGTGGATCACAGTTAAATATTTATAGACCCGTTGGTCCACACGTCGGCTCGGTGTTTCAGCAGATCATTAACGTAGAGAGTAGGAAAGGATCACACACACACACACACACACACACAAACTTGTGGTGTTGCAGAGAGATTTTCTTTCAATACAACAAAGTGAATGCTCAGGCATTTTTGTTAGTTCTGCTTGTGTGACAGAGAAACCTTTTGGGAATTGAGAAATTGCTCCTTTCACTGGTTATGTTTAAGCCTGTGATCTCGCTGACTACGCTGACGATAGGCAGAGCTTCTCTCAGTGCAAATAAATATATTGCAAGGCTAATATTTCCGCCAGACAGGCAACCATTTGCCTGTGATTCTGATAAGCGTAATTAAATTTCAGTGTCTCTCTCTTAGACACACAACATTGACACTAGATTCCCACCAAACAAACTCACAACGTGTTTTTTTGTTTTCTTTTCTTTTCTTTTTTACTCATCAAAATGTACTCATTTGGATGCTGCGATTTGCAGTTGAAGCAATTATACAGTTGAGAGCAGATGACTCGAAAGCGGTGCTGGGATTTAATTTGACATCCCTGTGAGAAGGTACTCAGGGCTGTGTCAATGAGAAATGCTACTTTCCCCCCAATATTCCTGTCCGGGATGCGTTCTCCTTTTTCACTTATCACCCTCTGTTTGCCTGTTTTACTCTGGTCATGGTGGATGGCCTGCTCAAACAGTTTTTCTCTTTCTCTATGCTTTTTTGGCTCTGAATATTATTGTGCTTTGTGGCCTCCTGGTAGTCCAGCGTCAGGAACCCTCACTCTCGTTGCTGCGGCCCATGGCACTAACCCAGTCGCTGAATAGTTAACTCTCAGTGCTGGTTCCAAGCCCGGATAAAAATGGGAGGGTTGATTCAGGAAGGACATCCAACATAAAACTTGTGCCAAATCTAATATGCAGACCACATGATCCGCTGTGTCGACCCCGAACAGGGAACAACTGAAAGAAGACGTGCTGTTTAGAAGGGAGTCAAGAAGCTCCAGGTTGTTACAGCTTCATATTTGCACGTGTCACATTGCACAAAGATGTCGATGGCGAAAGAGACAGGAATGTATCAGAGAGAGAAGGGTTAGCTGTAGTTTTGGTTTCTTTAGCAAAATATAAAAAAGCCATTTTATTTAATTTGTTTTGTTTTGTTCTGTGCCATTACTTTAGTCCATAAAGCAAAGGGAGCACAACAAAGATTTTGTTGCCTGTTCGAATGAACCAAAAAGCATTTTTAATGATAGGAGTTTTTTTTGTTTGTTTGTTTGTTTGTTTTTTACATGAGGGAGAATAATTTTACAGAGATTCAAAATAAATATAAATGGGAATTATCTTTTCGTACATTTAAATACTGGATTTTGCTCATTCTTAATTTAACGCTGAATATTATGAAATATTTAGAAATGAACTTCCGGTTATTCTAAAGGTTAAAGGATATGAGTTGAAAGACCACGAAGAACACTCCATCTAACAGACCTGAAATGTCACTCGTTAGTCACAGAGTAGCCGATGAACATCTGTCTCATTTGATTATTCTGTTACAGAAAAGGACTTGATGTGGTGCTTATCTCTGCTAGTCAGCTCATAAAATAACCATCTGCTAGCTATATCATTTACAAAGCATTGACATAATCTTCCTGGCTATTTTCAGCATTACTCTGCGATAAGATGTGAACGTGATGGGAAAGCATTTGAGATCAAATGAATCGACTCTGCTGACTCACAACCGACTCTCTCTATTTTTGAATATTTTGTCGACATCACATTTATCTTACGATGCATTTTTGTAGTAAGCGGTTTGTTTTTAATGGCAGCAAAAACCTTATGTATCTAAAAGTGGGTCTTTGTAATACAGTAATACCTCGAGATACGAGCTTAATTCGTTCCGTGTCCTTGCTCGTATCTCAAAGCAATTTTCCCCATTTAAATGAATTGAAATCCCATTAATCCGCTCCAGCTCACAAAATTCCACTCCAGTTGTTTTGTGTGTTTTGAATATGAAAAATGTTCAGTACCTGTATTTATACATGACAAATATTGTATAAAAACATACAGTAATAAAATAGAAGGTTAAAAAAATAAACTGGTTTTACTTTACGGAAGATGCGCACGGAGGTTGAGGAGTTAGGAGGAATTACACTTTCACTTTCGTTCACTTACTCGCTACTGTACACTCTTAATGCTACTTTACACTTAGATGGAACTTAACTAAACTTCACTAAAATTAACGAACTTAACTGAAATTCTCTTAATTTAACTGAACTTAATTGCTACAATTTGTTTTCTTTACATTAATTTTGCTTAATTTTCTTCATCGCTTTTCTCTTCACTTGTTTTAGCCTTTTTTGTCACCCTTTTCTCACTAATATCTGCCGGTTGTTTTAATAAAAACCTGTCCGGTCGGCATATCGGATGCCGTGTAGTCGCGCAAGTTAAAATTTTTTACCGGATCCAACGCTCAAGTTACGGAGCCGCAGATGGTCGGCACCTCACACAGCGCCTTTGCGACTCTTCGTAGGAAATGAATGACTTACAGTTTATCGGCCGTCGTGTGCAGTGGAAAGGCGGCTTTAACCGAGTGAGACGTGGGAAGCTGAGGCGGGGGAAACAGAGCACACTTGGTTGTTGGGGATCTTTGTTTCAGCGGCAGCGGCTAGGATGCTCGTATCTCAAAAATTAGTTTGTACCTCAAGGCAAAAATTTGGTCGAATCACAGCTCGTATCAAAAAATTTGTATGTCAATGCACTCGTATCTCGAGGTATCACTGTATAGTATTTCTACCAGCACTGCTCGACTGGTTCCACCATCTCTCAGGGTAAGAGGCAAGTATACTACAAGACTCTTCTCTGTACTGGCACCAAGGTGGTGGAATGAACTTCCCATAGAGGTCCGGACAGCCGAGTCACTGGCTATTTTCAAGCGGCGGTTGAAGACCTATTTATTCAGGAAGCACTTCAACTAGCACTTCTTTCCTTATCTTTTGCATTTAAAAAAAAAAAAAAAAAAAAAAACACCTTTGACACTTTTTCATTGTAACTTTGAACAAATGTTTTAAACTCATGGTATCTTAAGTATGTAACCTAGTGAACCAGCATTAATGTATTCAGTGTTAGAGATTTAAGCACTTATGTACGTCGCTCTGGATAAGGGCGTCTGCCAAATGCTGTAAATGTAAATGTAAATGTAGTATTTAGGTATATAGCATGTAGACACACCTTTGGCTGTGTTTTAATGACTAGCACAGTGTTTTTATTACAGCATGTAATCTGCTATTAATGAACTGCTTTAATATTTATAGCGCTTTTTAACAATGGACATTGTCTCAAAGCAGCTTTACAGATCATAAGAAATATGATTCAAAAAGTTTACTATACAAAGATTTAAATTATACAATAGTTCAAGATTAATATTAGGCTTTATATATTAGACCAGGAAAAACTCCCTTAAGTGGAAGAGGCAGAAAACATAAGAGGAATCAGACTCGAAAGGGAACCTCGTCCTCATTTGGGTGACACTGGAGTGTTTCTACATTCATATACAGTCCGAAAATCGGATATTGATTAAGAGGTTGTTGTCCTCAAAGACCACATGTACATTGCCATCTCCTCTTTGATTGTCCAAAGGTTCAGAAACCAATGACTTTCTACAAACACAAACGAATATTATAAGCCTTAACTCTTAAGAACATTTATCCCATTGTGGACTTGGAAGAAAGGTGGCCATTTTTGCAGACCCATGTAGCGTTGTCTTTCACACATGCAGTTTCCAAGGAGCTCAAGGAGACCTAGGCTCAGATCACGCTCGAGCTGCTGTCCACTTTTGTGTTAATAAGGCCTTGATATCTCCTGTCCTTGTCGCCATAAATTATGCCACTTTGCGAGCTTATTGGCAAAGCAATCAATGGTGGATGCAAATTCAAGAGAGTGCCTCAGGTCCTCTGAAATGTCACTACGTGACGGTGTGGTGATGAGAGGATATTAACAAGAGTGCAAGCCTGGCTCGGATTTATTGAGTGTTTTGGAGCAAGAGTGTTGATCTAGTGTCAGATCCCTTATGTGGGTGTAGCTGTGGTGATTCAGGGTTAAGCCGATTCTGAGATAGCTCGCGGGGGGGGCATCTCTCTTTATGCCTTCATCTCTCTTGGGTTAATTTTTTTTGGTAATTATCTGTGAGCACATATGGGTGGAGTGTTCACGTCTGTTAAAAAAAAAAACATAAATGAAACAAGGTGGACGTGAAAGCTCCCTTTCAAATACTATCTTCTTATCCATCTGTATAAATTACACTTTTGCCAGTCCTTCGTCGCTTATTGAACGTCGTTCACAGATATTTTATGCAAGGATGATATGCTTTTGCCTGAAAGAACATATTAAATTACTATATCTAGACATCATCAGTTGCCATGCTTCCCACACAGGGGCATCTCTTGTCAGATGTATCCAATTATGATCTACATTTTCATCTGTTACTTTAACCAGAACGAGGAAATTGAGTGGGATTAGGTGTGTGATCATGCAGATAGAATTTGTTCAGTAGCAGGATTTTTGCTTGTAGTGTTTTCTACAGTAACAGACATTGAATGTTTAATTAGTGCCTTGTTAACGGTTAAGTCAAGACTGTCCTCCCAAATGGACATAATTTGTACACAGTGATTAAAAAAAAAAATCTGCTGCTGAAAAACATGCGAGAGTTGTTTGTAATTAGAACCCAGACCAGTGCCACGATGTCGCTGATCAAGTCCAGAAGATGAGGGCAGGTTTTCTCAGTAGCAGACCTGCCAACCTTTACGCATTTTGTGTAGCAGATACGCATTTAGACATCAAAGTACGCTACTACGATTTGTCACTTCAAAATACGCATTGTGCCTTTGAGTACAACTGTCTGTGCATTTGCGCACCAGGCAATGCGCCTATGGGTGTAACCGCATTGGGCAGCACCCTGAGAAAATACTAGTTCGACCAATTATAGCGCCCGTTATAGCGCGGAGAGCCGTCAAAACGAATGTGGTTTTGATCTGTCTCTGTCCGTCTTCAATTCTTCTTACAGTGACTGTTTTTTACAAGTTAGGACTTAACGTTTCAAAGGTAAATGGCCAGTAATGTGAATTGCATCCATTTTAATAAGCCTGCCTAACCACAGGCGGTGTTGTGCCTCAAGTTTAAGTTTTACGCACAGATCAAATTTTACATTATTTGCCAGTATTTATATAGGAAAAATATAGTAACAATTTGTGATGAATGAGCTTGTGAACTTAATCAAACACTGACCAGCAAATGTGCCTGACCTTGCGCCGCGTCTATGCAGTAAGTTGCTACTCAAAAAAATGTTTCTAAGGTTGGCAGGTCTGCAGTAGTGTGTGTTTGTGTGAGTGAATGAGAGTGTGTGTGTGTGTGTGTGTGTGTGTGCCCTACAATGGGTTGGCACTCCGTCCAGGGTGTATCCTGCCTTGATGCCCAATGACGCCTGAGATAGGCACAGGCTCCCCGTGACCCGAGGTAGTTTGGATAAGCGGTAGAAAATGAATGAATGAATTAATTAATTGGTCAGATCCATTTAACAGCCGTGTTAAAGCTGTAACTCTTTAATGAACTTGCCACTTGACCCAGTATGACGTTGCCTTTTTGAGAAAAGGTCTAAATACTGTAATAGGATTTGTTTGAGCTCGTTTAACACTTTAGTTTTAAATTCCATGTGCTGCAAATTTTTTTAAGAATTAGTTTTAAGCAACACCAATGCAAAAAAATGTATTAATGAGTTTACTGATGTGCAGCATATGAGGTATGAAGTCCCATTTAACTCCAATTTAAATGCAGGGCCATTAATTCCCATTTTTTATATGTATGTACATTGATATATACAGGGTAATATCTCATTACGGTGGCACCTGTAAAGAGGTGGGCTAAAAGCAGAGCCAAACACAGGGAAAACAAATTAAAAAAAAGATTAATTTACAGAGGGACAGACAGGGAAAATAAATACACAATCACTAGAAACAAGAACCGAAACACAAAGGACGAGGACTCCGAAACTACACGCGAAGGAAATAAATACACATGATTAAAAAGTCCAAATACAACTAGGTGAGTTTGACGGGACACGTGACCAAAAACACACTGCCGGAGCGCCCCCTAATGTTCAGGCAGAGAATGTCCAAGGAAAAGTCCTGACAGCATGTGAAGTGGCTTGTTGAAGGACCTGAGCAACTTTGACAAGGGCCAGATAGTGAGGGCCAGGCAGCTGGGTCAAAGCATCTCCAAAACAGCAAGCCTTGTGGAGTGATTTTTTTTTTTCCTTCTGACCTGTTCATTTTCCTTTTCTATATTATTCACAGATGCATGAACTCATTGTACCAATGGTGTTTTGTGTGTGTGTGTTATTGGTATGTTCTTTTGACCATTAATTCTGTAATGTGTTATTTCATTTGCACCATGCCACCTGAGGCCCTTTGGGTTTGAAGAGCATGCGATCTTCTGAGGCAGAGAAATCATTTAGTCTCTTTGCCTGTCTCAGCTCCCTGGATGAGAGAAGCCTTGTTCAAGGATGACAAAGCAAAGTGTCTGCTGTGTGAAGCTTAAAATGCTTCTGTATGTTTTCCAGGTATCAGGACATGAGGCGCCAGATTGGCTTTGAGATCCGGGACATGTGGTACAACCTGGGTGAGTGTTTCCATGCAAAATCTACTTAAAACAGAGCAGAGTCTGCGGCAAGACCTTAGATGTCATCTTAGATCCGTGTTATCTGTTATGACAGTTCACTGTGTTATTTTCAAGCTGAAGGTCATGTACATGAAGCCTGATCAGAGGTTTTACTTCTTCAGGCATTTCTCTTGCTCTCATTGCTTATAAAGGACTCTACAGATAACACCGAATAAAGATGATGGTTTTACAGAGGTTCATATTAGCTTAATAGATAAACGTATAGATCAGTAACAGTGTTGATTTAAATGTACTTCAGAGTGATAATTGAGGTTCTTACATCAAACCGACAATGTCTTAAAAAAAAAAAGGCTTAAAATAAAATCCAATCCTCTTCTGAGGCAATAAAAGTGGGCCTACTGTATAAATCAGAAAGCTTTGAACTTGCAGGTTTATTTTTTGTATCTAAATCAGCTGATTAGCCACAGGCTTATGCTCAGAGGAACACTGTGAATAGTTTATATATATAGGTGCTAATTGGAGAAGGGGAATGATCGCTAATCATATTCAGAGCTGAGAACATTTTGAGCTCTCTATTTCCAGCTCATTTCTAAAGGAAATCCCACGTCTCGTTTCCACCTCTGTCTTTAGGTTTTGTGTGTTTGTCTCTGTCTCTCTCTGTCTCTCTCTCTTTTACTCTCTCGGGCTCTCCTGCTATCTGTCTCTCGCACTCTCTCTCTCACTCTCTCTCTGTCTCTCTCTCTCTCTCTCTGTCTCTCTCTCTGTCTCTCTCTGTATATCCTTCTCTTCCCCTTCTCTCTCTTGCTCTCTCTCTCTCTCTCTTGCCTTCTCTTTCCCCCTCTCTTGCCTTCTCTCCCCCCTTCTCTCTCGGTTTCCTTCTCTCTCCCTCTCTCTCTTTCCCCTTCTCTCTCCCCCCTTCTCTCTCATCCCTTCTTTCCCCCCCCTTTTCTCCCTCTCTCTCTCTCTCTCTCTCTCTCTCTCTCTCTCTCTCTCTCACTTTCTGAGAGTCTCTCTCCCCCTTTCCCTCACACTCTCTCTCACACCCCCTCTCTCTCTCACTCTCTCTCTCCCTTTCTCTCACTCTTCCTTTCTGAGGGTCACTCTCCCCCTTTCCCTCACACTCGTACCCTCTCACTCTTTCTCCTCGTCTCTTTTTCTCTCACTCTCCCTTTCTGAGTCTCAGTCTCTCTCTCTCTCTCTCTCTCTCTCTCTCTCTCTCTCTCTCTCTCTCTCTCTCTCTCTCTGTGTGTGTTTCTGAGTGTGTGTATCTATGTATGTATGTTCTAATCAGGGGTTACAGATGTGGGTCTTTCTTGTTCCCCTCAATTGCCCGTATTTATTATCTCGATGTAAATAATCGCTCTGTGTGCTGAAGACATGACACAAGTAGAACACGTCTCGGCTGTTGTCTGACAGCGATGAGATGTACAAGATGCTATAAACTGAAAGAATGTCAGTGTTTTTGCAACTCGACAAGAGAAACCATAAAACATTCTTAATCAAAGACCCGGATAAAGATTCTTGAATTTTATGAAGTTAAATACAGACAGCACTCGGGGTGATGTATGTAGTGTTAGAAAGGATGATCTGAGTTTTCTAAATACATTGCTTAGAACATTGTGGAACATTTGACTTTCAGCAGCTTAGTGTTCTCCTTATTTATTTATTTTTTCACATATATTTTTATTAATCACCCGCAACGTGGCAGCCGTTTCATCTTTCCATGTGAGTGGGTTTTTTTTTGTTGTTGTTGTTGTTTTTTTCCTTTTAGTATTTTTAACATTTGCTCTGTCTCCTATGCCATGTTACCAGGTCCACACAAGATCAAGTTCATACCCGAGATGGTGGGACCAATTCTGGAGATGACTCTTGTGCCAGAGATTGAGCTACGCAAAGCAACTATCCCCATCTTCTTCGATATGATGCAGTGCGAGTTCCACTTCACACGAAGTTTCCAAAGGGTCAGTTCATAACCGCAGTACTACAGTTCAAATAAACAGCAAAGATTAATAGCCGCTTAACCCGTCCTTTATCATTTCCATTATGGCCTTTATCATTTCCATTAAGTCAGAAATGGTAAGCATTGTGAGGATCAGTGCGTTCCCGGCTCAGTGATTCGATTACAAATGCATTAGGAAAAGTCTTCATATCTACTGCATATCACATAGAAAGATATTAGTATTGTCCAAACTTAAAGAAAGTCTTAACACATCGAACAATCCAATTTAATAACACAAATGATTTTAGAACCAGAATTGTCTGGCGGTTTTTTTTTTTTTTTGCCCGGTTTGAGCCGACACAAATGAAACCGTGTTTTATCAGTGTCCTGCTGGCTGTTATTTTATAAAAAAAATAAATTGTAACCTTTCCTGCTGAAAGCTGGCATTTAATATCTCATAATAACTGTGCGTACTCAAATGTAAAGCATAGAATATTCGATTATTATTCAAAAGCCTCATCACCTCATATGCAGTTAGGCAGTACACTTCAAATCGCATTTATATGCATTGAATTAGGCAAAATTGGATTTCTGGATACAAGTCAGTGCATCATTAGGTGCACAAAGCTTCGACACATCAGACATTTTGCGAAGGAATCCCTGGCTCGCCGTACTGTAGTGTCGACTGAAACACTAAAGATACCGGTACCCCGGTATTCATTTATCATCACTGCTTTCTGTGCTCAATACATTCAGAATTCTGACTGGTCATTGCCCTAAGCACACTGTTATCTGCACTACTTAGCATACTCCTACCTGTTCGGTTACTATAACAACCAATTTGGATATACAAACAAATGGCTCTAATTAGATTTTGTCAAGTTGTGATGCAGACACTCGCTTTAAAACTTGCTTTACTTCATGAAGGTGTGTAGAATTTGTGTAGTGATGGTTAATCCTTATCTGTGCTAACGGGCATAAGGAATGGAGCAAGAAGTGAAATTCTGCCTCCCTGATCTTATCCTAAGCAGTTGTTTTGTATAGTTCTAAAAAGGCAGTATTACACCAGGTCTTTAATTCGTTTGAGGTTTTACTTTTTTTCTGGCAAGAGTATTTTTTTTTTAATTTAAAAGTACTGCTACTCCGTGCAGTGTAATGCTTTTCACGACGCTATGTGTAAAGCGTCACACTGTACGTCACACTGTGTGTAAAGCATTACACTGTACGTCACACTGTGTGTAAAGCGTCACACTGTACGTCACACTGTGTGTAAAGCATTACACTGTACGTCACACTGTGTGTAAAGCGTCACACTGTACGTCACACTGTGTGTAAAGCATTACACTGTACGTCACACTGTGTGTAAAGCGTCACACTGTACGTCACACTGTGTGTAAAGCGTCACACTGTACGTCACACTGTGTGTAAAGCGTCACACTGTACGTCACACTGTGTGTAAAGCGTCACACTGTACGTCACACTGTGTGTAAAGCGTCACACTGTACGTCACACTGTGTGTAAAGCGTCACACTGTACGTCACACTGTGTGTAAAGCGTCACACTGTACGTCACCCTGTGTGTAAAGCGTCACACTGTACGTCACACTGTGTGTAAAGCGTCACACTGTACGTCACCCTGTGTGTAAAGCGTCACACTGTACGTCACACTGTGTGTAAAGCGTCACACTGTGTGTAAAGCATTACACTGTACGTCACACTGTGTGTAAAGCGTCACACTGTACGTCACACTGTGTGTAAAGCATTACACTGTATGTCACACTGTGTGTAAAGCGTCACACTGTACGTCACACTGTGTGTAAAGCGGCACACTGTACGTCACACTGTGTGTAAAGCGGCACACTGTACGTCACACTGTGTGTAAAGCGGCACACTGTACGTCACACTGTGTGTAAAGCGGCACACTGTACGTCACACTGTGTGTAAAGCGTCACACTGTACGTCACCCTGTGTGTAAAGCGTCACACTGTACGTCACACTGTGTGTAAAGCGTCACACTGTACGTCACCTTGTGTGTAAAGCGTCACACTGTACGTCACCCTGTGTGTAAAGCGTCACACTGTACGTCAGCCTGTGTGTAAAGCGTCACACTGTATGTCACCCTGTGTGTAAAGCGTCACACTGTATGTCACCCTGTGTGTAAAGCGTCACACTGTACGTCACCCTGTGTGTAAAGCGTCACACTGTACGTCACCCTGTGTGTAAAGCGTCACACTGTACGTCACACTGTGTGTAAAGCGTCACACTGTACGTCACCCTGTGTGTAAAGCGTCACACTGTACGTCACCCTGTGTGTAAAGCGTCACACTGTACGTCACACTGTGTGTAAAGCGTCACACTGTACGTCACACTGTGTGTAAAGCGTCACACTGTACGTCACACTGTGTGTAAAGCGTCACACTGTACGTCACACTGTGTGTAAAGCGTCACACTGTACGTCACACTGTGTGTAAAGCGTCACACTGTACGTCACACTGTGTGTAAAGCGTCACACTGTACGTCACACTGTGTGTAAAGCGTCACACTGTATGTCACCCTGTGTGTAAAGCGTCACACTGTACGTCACCCTGTGTGTAAAGCGTCACACTGTACGTCACCCTGTGTGTAAAGCGTCACACTGTACGTCACCCTGTGTGTAAAGCGTCACACTGTACGTCACACTGTGTGTAAAGCGTCACACTGTACGTCACACTGTGTGTAAAGCGTCACACTGTACGTCACACTGTGTGTAAAGCGTCACACTGTACGTCACACTGTGTGTAATGCATTCTACTTTAAAATTGTGCTAAAATTCTGTTTTATTGTAGCATTTTTTCTGATCCAGTCCTTTCTTTTATCTGATTTGAACAGTGAGATACAAAACTTTGCTGCTGAACGAATTTGGTAGTGTTTACATTCTCGTGCACAGCTTTGATTCATTAGATTAGTGTTTCAATTGATTTAAAAGCCAAATTAGATTCCCTAAGTGGAATGTTGGTCATGCTTACGCGCACACACACACACACATTCTTATACACACATGCTACACAATATGCAGTCTCTCTCTCTCTCTCTCACACACACACACACACCTGAAATCGAAATGTGACCAGTCTCCTTGCTTTATCAGTATGGATTTATTTTCAGCTGCGCTCTGCTTATGTAATGTGTGCCGTGCTTCCTCGGGTAACGCCTCCATTTTGCGTTCATCCTAACACGAAAAGACAATCAGCTTACTTTGCTCATGAAGATCTGTTATGATCTTGAAGGCGTAGTGCTGTTTGCTCTAAATGCTATTCCATCTAATCCCTTTGTGTAATAGCACCACTTTAACATTGGCTCTGCCTCAGGCTTTCTCCTCTTTAAACTCTGCCCTGTTTATTCCCTTCAGAGAAACATAAGATGTCTGTGCTCAGTTTAACCCTACTTTAGGAGTCAAGTCTACTTCCCTCTATATACAGCAGCCAGGAAAACTCTGCAGCTTCCTCAGCTCTTACTCACTGCCACTGCTGCCTCTCTGCAGTTGCTGCACATTAACCTGTAACTCCTACTACTTTCCTGTCTCTGACTTTTCCTTCTGTTTTTCCTTTTTTTTTCTCGCTCTACAGTATATTAGATGCATCTCTCTTTTCTCTGTCCTTCCCAGTTGGGTGTTTCATCGCTATCGATGATGAGCAGGTGAAGATGAAGCTGCTGAACACTGATTATGCTTACAAACAGTGAGAGAGATAGAGACAGAGTTTGAAAGACAGAAGCTATGGATAGAAGCGAAAGGGAAGCGGATGGTGCTAATGGAATGGAAAATTAGCCTCGGTGATTATTTACAGCTGCTGTGTTTAATTGCAGTTTGAAAACGAGATCATCACGAAGCTGGATCACGAGGTGGAAGGAGGCCGCGGAGACGAGCAGTACAAAATTCTCTTCCAGAAGATGTAAGACACGATTACAGGCTCGCACTGTTTACGGCTTCTAAAGCGCCGTAATCTAGCAGCGCATTCGCAGTGACGCTG
The DNA here is from genome assembly GCF_022655615.1 of Tachysurus fulvidraco. Lineage (NCBI taxonomy): Eukaryota > Metazoa > Chordata > Actinopteri > Siluriformes > Bagridae > Tachysurus > Tachysurus fulvidraco. The sequence goes on from NC_062525.1 coordinate 7,665,647, forward strand.
TCGGAGACGCGCTTTGGCAGCTCGGAAGATGAGGCTCAGGCCTATTGCATGAAAATTTGTTTGGCATAATTTTTCTTGTCAAGTGCAATTGCTGTATTGTTTTTCACGTGCCAATTCCAGATTAATGAGTCTGTGCATGTCTGTGTGTGTGTGTCTGTCTCTGTGTGTGTGTGTCTGTCTCTGTGTGTGTGTGTCTGTCTGTGTGTGTGTGTCTGTCTGTGTGTGTGTGTGTCTGTCTGTCTGTGTGTGTGTCTGTCTGTCTGTGTGTGTGTGTCTGTCTGTGTGTGTGTGTCTGTCTGTGTGTGTGTGTGTGTGTGTGTGTGTGTGTGTGTGTGTCTGTCTCTGTGTGTGTGTGTCTGTCTCTGTGTGTGTGTGTCTGTCTCTGTGTGTGTGTGTCTGTCTCTGTGTGTGTGTGTCTGTCTCTGTGTGTGTGTCTGTCTGTGTGTGTGTGTGTCTGTCTCTGTGTGTGTGTGTCTGTCTGTCTGTGTGTGTGTGTCTGTCTCTGTGTGTGTGTCTGTGTCTGTCTGTGTGTGTGTGTGTGTCTGTCTCTGTGTGTGTGTGTGTGTGTCTCTGTGTGTGTGTGTGTGTGTCTCTGTGTGTGTCTGTCTCTGTGTGTGTGTGTGTCTGTCTCTGTGTGTGTGTGTGTGTCTGTCTCTGTGTGTGTGTGTGTGTCTGTCTCTGTGTGTGTGTGTGTGTCTGTCTCTCTGTGTGTGTGTGTGTCTGTCTCTCTGTGTGTGTGTGTGTCTGTCTCTGTGTGTGTGTGTGTCTGTCTCTGTGTGTGTCTGTCTGTGTGTGTGTGTGTGTCTGTCTCTCTGTGTGTGTGTGTCTGTCTCTCTGTGTGTGTGTGTCTGTCTCTGTGTGTGTGTGTCTGTCTCTGTGTGTGCGTGTCTGTCTCTGTGTGTGCGTGTCTGTCTCTGTGTGTGCGTGTCTGTCTCTGTGTGTGCGTGTCTGTCTCTGTGTGTGCGTGTCTGTCTCTGTGTGTGCGTGTCTGTCTCTGTGTGTGCGTGTCTGTCTCTGTGTGTGCGTGTCTGTCTCTGTGTGTGCGTGTCTGTCTCTGTGTGCGTGTCTGTCTCTGTGTGTGCGTGTCTGTCTCTGTGTGTGTGTGTCTGTCTGTGTGTGCGTGTCTGTCTCTGTGTGTCCGTGTCTGTCTCTGTGTGTGCGTGTCTGTCTCTGTGTGCGTGTCTGTCTCTGTGTGTGCGTGTCTGTGTCTGTCTCTTCGTGTGTCTGTCTTTGTGTGTGTGTGTCTGTCTCTCTGTGTGTGTCTGTCTCTCTGTGTGTGTCTGTCTCTCTGTGTGTGTGTCTCTGTGTGTGCGTCTCTGTGTGTGTTTCTCGGTGTGTGTTTCTCTGTGCGTGTGTCTCTGTGTGTGTTTTAGCCTCTTGGAGCACTGTAGAAAGCATAAATACCTGGCGAAGAACGGGGAGAACTTTGTGGGTCTGGTGGTGCGTCTGCTGGAGAGGTTGCTGGACTACAGGACTATCATGCACGATGAGAGCAAGGAGAATCGCATGAGCTGTACAGTTAATGTTCTGGTGAGCTCACACATCTGCTCTTCTTTATAACTACACCATTTGTAATTAGCTAGATTTGGTGTTTTTAATTAGAATTACAGGCAAATCCCTAGGAATCAATTATCTTTCTAAGATGCTCCGATGTGCTGCGTATGAACTGTCAGCCCTACCAGAACTATCAGAAGTCACACTTTCATTGGCTAATTTTTATGACATGATTCATCCACTGAGTTTCTAAGGAAAACAAAGTGTTATGAAAAGTAGCTTTTATCCAGAAAGTCAATCTTTTTTTTTCTTTTTTTTTTTTCTGATTCACCAAGTTTATATTTTAACTGAACCATTTGAGTATTTCTGCAGATATTATGTAGGCAATAAATTGTAGCATGAAGTTTGGATTAATAGGCAATATTTCCCGACAAAACATACACTGACTAATGTTTTTTGATTATGTAAATTTAGCTGAAGTTGGTTTCTAATAATTATTATTATAATATTATTATTATTATTATTATTAATATAATAATAATAATAATAATAATAATAATAATAATAATAATAATAATAATAATAATACTTATTTATGACACAAATGGCTGCTGTTTGGCTGCTATGTAATTATTAATGTTACTTCTAGCAAGTTAAAATTAACTTTTTTTAACAATGTTTGTCTGTAACATTAGTTCAGATTATTAGAGATTTAACTTTATTCTAGAAAAGAATGTAAAATATAAATGAGCTACAGTCAGCTTTCTAACAGTATCTGTACATTAATAAGTGTACATGAGTTATAAACTCATTGTTATTGATAAAATGTTACCAAGACTAAGTAACTTTCTGCTACAACGAAGCAGGTATTTATTTTGCGGTGTTGTTTAATAGTCTTGGTACTTAATACTGTTTTAGCTAAAATAATTACAGAGTTTTTTGATGTTTTTACCAAACACGCAGCTGCTTAATAGCTAGAATTGAGGGGTACTCGGCAGCAGCTGTTTTAACAACCACCATGCAGGTCACTCAAACACAACAGCAGCTTAGTTTGTGTTCATGTTGAGTGACTAAAAAAAATAAAATAATAAAAGATCTTGTCTACCAAATTAAATCAGTGGCACAAAAAGTTTTCTTGCAAAACATATGTTAAATGTGCAAGTGTTCTTTTTTGGCTAATCAAAGGTGATTCTTCAGGAAACCAGAATTTTCTGCGTGATCACAATCTTTCCCAAGAGCATTAAGTAGCTCACGGTTGAAATTGTTGTACGACTTTTCACAGCGAGGCCTGTTGGAATTTTTATTTATTTTTGTTGTTTTCCCCCTCCCCCATGTTTGTGTGACAGAGTGCCACAGTTAGCAACACAAAGACTGCGCTAGTTCAGATAGCTGCCGATAAGGAGAACAGTGCGACAGCGGCAGTGTTTGAACATGTTTCCACACCCGGGTAGAGTGTGTGTGTGTGTGTGTGTGTGTGTTTGTGTGTTCAGAGATCACACACTGCTTTGTTTTCTGCAAGACTAACCGTCAACAGTAGCAAGTCTACTGGGAGCCCGTAAAGGTCATCTTCCTTCAAACAGAGGTGCACAGTGATGAGAGTAGCAACATCCCCATGAAAGCTCATGCACTGTATCTCCCACAGCTGGTGGCTGAGCTGCTCTTTCTCTCATCCACCTGAACATTTTCCTCCTGTACATGGACATGGACACGGACACAGTCTCAGCTAACAGTGTCTCCTATTGAATAAACAGTATTTTTGGTTTGCAAACAGTTTCCTGTTTGCTAATAGTCCTACCCACTTTACTTTAATACAGGTAATCTGTGCTGATTCATTTCGTGTAGCAGCAACTCTGACAATAGCTGTAATTCAAAAAGCAGGTTTATGTTAAATGTACTCCGTGTCCCAGATGTCTCCTAGGGGGAAATTAACACTCTATTAAGCAAGATGTAACTTTATTTACAAGACACCATCTACATCCTGTCATTTTTTTTGTAAACACACACACAGTCATCTCTTCCAACTTTGCTTCACAGTTTGGCAGCAGTATCGTGTGTGTGTGTGTGTGTGCCTGTGTGTGTGTGCCTATGTGCCTGTGTGTGCCTGTGTGTGCCTGTGTGTGCGTGCGTGTGTGTCCATCCTCAGTTTTGTGACCACTTCCTGATCCTGCCGTGAACAGTCTGTAAGAGGATAAGCATCTTCATTCAGAACTTTTTTTTTTTAAAGACAGAAATCACAAACAGAGTGCACGTTGAGCTTAAATGCAAAAAACTTCACTTCAAAACCTGACCGACATTTTTTTCGTGTTCAAGTCTCAGTCATTTGTGGGTCGTCACTTTGATAGACAATCCTATGACATTCTGTGTCTTCAGAGAGCTTTGTCTGTTTGTTCCTTTTTGTCTGATTTTGTATTAATCTCTAAGTGTTCATTGGAGTAAATGTAATTGGAGTCTGTAATTTATTTGCAGAATTTCTACAAGGAGATTGAGAGGGAGGAGATGTACATCAGGTATACTACTTTCTCATTTACTGGTTATGTTTGCTTTTTTTTCTTTCTTTTGAACTTTCTTTCGAACTTTCTATCTTTCTATTCTTTCTTTCGAACGTTCTTTTTTTTTTTTAACTTTCAAACTTTCTTTCTTACAAACTTTCCTTCCTTCCGTCTTTCCTTCTTCACAAACTTTCCTTTCTTCCTTCTTTCCTTCCTTCCTTCCTTCAAAATTAAGTGTTGTAGAAACAGTGGGTGTTTTATTACTCTGTGTGTGTTCAGATACCTGTATAAATTATGTGACCTGCATAAGGAGTGTGATAACTACACTGAGGCTGCCTACACTTTACTGCTGCATGCCAAGCTTCTCAAGGTACGTGTGTGTGTGAACACCACAAAACATTACATTTATACACAATTAAATATAATGTTTATTATTAGGATTACAATGGTTTATATTTACTGTGTATATATAATATTTTATAATTATATGCCCTGATGTGTAAGATTTCCATTTGCTGATCATCTGTAAGAAAGTGAGTGAATGAGAGGAGATAAGTTTGGCTTTGTGAATGGAAAGTGTTTGCAGCCTTTATTTTACTCTTAAATGTATAAGTAATATGCAGCACTGGCTTTCTTCCCAGAACACACACCATCATCAGTAACACCACTGTGGTATTACACTGCTGTTTGAGGAGATCTGAGCCTTTATTGTAATCAAATATTACGTATAATATTCTCTGTGTATATTTTTATATAATAGTGTGTTGCAGAGGACAAATGGAGGTGCACCTTTATCCTTCAGTCTTTCAGAAAGTCACATATAGGGAGTGCCATGAAACTTTTTCTTTGGTGAAGCTTAATATTCTTCCGAATAATTGAATATTTTAATTCATTATTTAATTTATTTTTAAACATTTCGGTCATTTATTTTATGCTATTTCTCAGGATAACGTGAGCTCAATATTTTCTTCACTGAAGTATTCTGCATTGAATTACCTTTTATTTATTTATTTGTTTGTTTGTTTGTTTGTTTATTTATTTAATTTTCAACAGCACAGAACCCGATCTTTACCAGTGGTGCCAATAATTTTGCCGTTGATTGTTCGCTTTTTATTGTAAATTTCCCCTAATTTGTTAATTTGCCATTTTAGTCAGTTGGATTTTACAGTGACCAGCTGGAAGGGGTGAAGACTAACACTTCCCTCGGGGCAGATCAAGCCAGCCGACTGCCTCTTTTCATATTGTTGCTCATGCGGCATCACAGAGACGAGAAACACCTTTGGAACAAAGTTTTCTTTGCCCTCTTCTGCATACATGAGCTCACAGATGCTCATGATTGGCTAGTATAGTTGTGATTGACAGGGGAGGGAATGTGTGTCATCCCTTATTTGGCTAATTTACATTCAGATAGCTGTGGCACTGTCAGAATTTGAAACAATCTTCTGACGAGTTGGTGAAATAGTTTGTGCTGAGCTTCTCGAGACACCATATTTGCTTCTCGAGACACTGTCCATCCATCCATTTATCTCTATCTATCTATCTGTCTGTCTCTGCCTGTCTATTCATTTATCTGTCCATCCATCCATTTATGTCTATCCACATATCCATATATACATCATCTCTATCTATCTATCTATCTATCTATCTATCTATCTATCTATCTATCTATCTGTCTGTCTGTCTGTCTGTCTGTCTGCCTATTCCTTTGTCTGTCTATCCATGTATATTATCTATCTATCCAGCCATTCCTTGAAAGAGCTTAAAGTATTTGATTAGTAAGTTATTGTCCTTCGTTTTCTAGACGATTTTCCTACTCGGTTGTGGAACTCGGAGCCTACAAGAAACCTTAGCCATGAGACAGGGTACTCTCTGTACTGCATGTCAGCCTGTCTCAGAGACTGAATTAAAATTATTATTATTTTTTTTCCCCATTTATTGAAACTCCAGGAACTGCCCGTGCACTTTCGTTACAAATACTATCTCCAGCTTGCTAAGTATTTTTTTCCCACCATACCTAGTTGGTTTATTTGCATTAGCTTTAGTATTTGTCCTCTACACGCACATCCTTTTAGCTGTGATGGTGCTCCACTTTCCTTGCATAGCTAAGAGCGTTTAAAAGGATTACTGTTGTGATTTTTTTTTTTCCCCTCCTAATTCTGAAATGCTCCCCGCAGCTGTGTCATTATGCATTTGCAGTAAGCAGTATTTGGAGCTCTGTTCAGAGGGAGGTTGTAATAACACTCACTTAACAGCATGATTTATTCCCACAACTGAACAGCCCCTTTGTTCACTTATCCAAACACCCTTAAAAAGTCATTCCACTGAGAAAAGTATGCATCCATCCCTGCTTGAGAATAGACCATATGCATTACATATGGAGAAATCGGGCATAAGTACGGATGTGAGGGCTTTCAAAAACTATGTGCTTCATTCATTCATTCATTCATTCATTCATTCATTTATTTTATGGTACTTGGATGCATTTGGAGTGAACATTTTACAGTTGTGCTAAATGCTGATATTGCTTATAATAGCAGCTTGAGCTTGCTTTATTAGAGAAAATCGCAATTTTATTACAAACATTTCTTTTTGGTTTTTGTATCTTTAGTCAGAGTAATTTCTTTTTCTAATGCTTGACATTTAAATAAATGACCCATTTCCTTGGCTCCTAGCAAGCATGCACAGTTTGAAGAAATGTGCTGATTTTAGATGCTTATTTAAATGCTGTGTTCAGGTTCGGTCACAAAAATGAGCACTTGTAGGTAAAACCACTTTAAGGATGCATTTGTTCATGTTTAAAGGTAATTGTTCAATTCAGTTTTGTTTGTATTAGCACTTTTAACAATGGACATGTACATAACATTAGAACTGCTTCTTTAAGTGGTTTAGCAAAAAAAAAAAAAATTATAAATTACACACGAATTTAATATTGTGGAAATTCGAATAGCACTTGAACAGGATCTAAATTAGTTCCGAGATAACAGCGTATGAACGTTACCTTATTCGTGATGGCTATCTTGCAGTATTTTATCCACTTTAGGGATGAACATGTTCTGTTCTCCATGCGCGCACATTTGCCCGTTTGAAGGAACACAGTTTAACATGTAGCACAGCTGGATCTTCTCCCATGAGCCTCTTGTTTGCAGATGTTTCTTTCCTGGGGAAGTTTACCCTCCATTGTGTTACATGAAATATCAATTACATCTGCACTGCTCTGAATGAGTTCTGACAAGGCCCTGAGCGCAAAACAGCACTTCCACTCACACACACACACACTCACACACACACACACACACACACACACACACACACACACACACACACGTACTTGCCTGCTGGTCAGCTGTCTGGAGCTGGCTGTGCAGGCTGCTCGTTATTTTGTGTGTGCTCGCGTCGGAGAGACACCGTGTACTGTCGGGTCAGCAAAAAAATCAGAGATGGTGTTTATCTTAATCGTTCTTCCTTGTTTCTTCCTGTGTTGTTTATTTAAATCAGGTGTAAGATTCTCTCTTAATCTGTATAATCTTCTTTGGACTTGATGCAATGATTGCGTAAATGATGTGAGAAGATTCAGTCCGCAGCATTCGGGCCTAGTGTCATGAAATAGACTCAGTTTTTTATTTGCCTCTGCTTTCATGTGTGTATATGTTTGTTAATAATAGAGTGAAAAGGTGTATGACTGAAGTATTGTGAAGTGTTCTTAAACGTTATGTGTTGTATCTGTAGTGGTCAGAAGAGGCCTGTGCCGCTCACCTTACACAGAGAGAAGGATATCAGGCGAGCACTCAAGGCCAGCTCAAGGACCAGCTCTACCAGGAGATTATCAACTACTTTGACAAGGGAAAGGTAATGAGCAGTTTCTAAACGCAACACGATAAACATGTCACTGACGCTCCTACTGCTGGCTGAATAAGATTCAAAAGGCTAAAGCTGAACCTTTTTTTTTTTGGTCAATCTTTAAAGGTTGAGAAGCTCCAGAAGTCATAAAACAATAAGCCAGAAACAGAATGTTAATGTAAATGTATGGCCTTGCTTTAAAAGTCCGATTACTCTCTCACCTTTTAGTGTGTATTTGTGCAGTCAGAGACGGGGTGAGTTCTGTTTCATTTCAGAAAGCTGATTAAACTTTTTATTCCATTAATTCCATGTATAAAAATGCTTAAATCGTGCTAATATAACTTTATTGTTATTTAATTGGTCACAAAATTCCCAAGAACACATCAACATCATTCATTTAAATGTTCTTTTCATTCATTGGCCCAGATTTCCAAACCACATCATGTTTCTACTCAGTTCAGATCGTACACAAAAAAAGTGTCTGAAACCCGACAGAGTTCACATCTTGAGGATGGATTGATTCAGAGTCGAATCAGTTCAAGTCGAATTGAGCTAAAGAGCAAACGAGAGTTAAATGGAGTGAGCCGAGTTGCTAGAAAGCAGAAACGCGTCCACTTGTGAAGCGAATGTATGTAAGGAACAGTGTGTGCTGAAGAATGTCCCTGAATAAGGGAACTAAAGTCTTAACTCTCTGGAACCTCCTTTGCCCTCATTTCTTGACACACACATATTATGGGTCTTACAATGACTGTAGCCAATTTGTTGTATTGGACATGTAAAAGCACATCCATCAAAAAATCTGAGCGGTGAACTTTTCTCCACACAGCAGTGACGGTGTCGTGGTAACAGCATTGATGGTGTATCAAGAGCATGACACACAGCAACATGATCTAATAAGGTGCTAAACTCTGTATTCCTGAAGTGACCACTTTCTGCCAATGCTCTGGAGAGACGACCCCCCCCCCCACACACACACACACACACACACACGCACACAGAGATTTCAGCTCCAAGGATAGCAGAAAGCATTAACAGTGATGTATTCATATTCTGAGGCAAGCAGAGCGCATCCTCTTGAAGGAGTGCAGTGAATATTAAAACCAGAGGAGTGGACCTCCATAGCCCTTCGATCTCCATTAGGTTTTTGTATCACAAAAGTGCGGCCCCGAATATTGTTCAGGGAGTTCGAGGCATGTCAAGAGACACAGAGTGCTCTTCGCTTGACTGTGCGGTCACAGATTCTCTGCAGCTTTTCCTCCCTTATTCTGAGGCTCATTATGTTGCCTGGGGACACAAATTTCATGTGTGTGTGGTAGGTGAGTATTTCCCTGCTGTGGCTGGTCCCATAATTAGAATTCCCTACTGAGGCCTCTTTCAGCCCTGTGTGTTGTCGGTGGGGGTTGGGGGGGGGCACTAGTGGAAGAGCAGCTTGTCCTCAAGTGAGGGTTCGACATCCTGACGTGCTCCGCTTCACACACTGTCAGAGACCGAGTGCACCCTTTTCTAGCAAAGCTATTTTAATTGTAGCTCCTCCTTTTGGGACTTGGCCAGATGGCTACAGAGAGTGAAGGAGAGATAAGTAGAGATAAAACAAGCATGAAAGCTTAGAGATCAAATATGGCTGGCCATCCTCAGGCTAGGTTTTATTTTTTTCTTTCCCTCTCTATGACTCTGTCTAGGTTTTTGCCTCCATAGTACACATTAGCTCTTTTCTGATCCACTATGAATAGAACAAATTAATTATCCTGCTGAATTTACAGCTCAATAACAGTGAACGTGGAATTTTATTAGATTTTATATTTTTTTTGTTTTTTTTTTCCTCCATTACAACTGCAATATTCATGCACTGTGGAAATGGCTTTTTCCCTTCTGGAGCTGAATTACTCACATCATTAGGAGAAGCAGTAATAGTGATAATCCATCAATCCAAATCAGAAAGCTCATACATTATCGGTTTGAGCAAGGTACTGTAAAACTTCCAAGTACTAGAATAGCACAAGTGCTGCAAGTGTGTGTTTTTTTTATGTTTCAGATGGACATTTTAAAGCATCGTAAGACTCCATATTGTCTCTAGATCACTTAGTGTTAATGCTGTTCGAAGCCATTAATAATACAGGGTCATCATTATCTCTGCCTCTTTCTTTAACAAACGGATGTTCTCGATCCATATCAGGTTTACTTAATTTTCATTTAAACTGCAGTCTTAAGACAAATTGTGTGGGTTTCATTGTGGTTTGAATTGTATGTCGCTGGCATCATGTGCTTAATTTATACTGTAGTGCTGCTTCAGCACATCGTTAATGTCTGACTCTGCAGACATACTGCTCCAAAGACATGCAATGTTAACTCATAATTTTTTTATCTGTATTTTTTATTTCTTTTTTACTTCTTTCTTTCTTAACTTTTTTTCTTTCTTCCTTTTTTTTTTTTTTTTGAAAATCAAAGAAAGTAGCTTTGCATTCTTTAAACTGTGAAAGTCTAATCAATTCTTGTGTGTGTTGTACAGATGTGGGAGGATGCCATCCTTCTGGGGAAGGAGCTTGCCGAACAGTATGAGAACGAGATGTTTGACTTTGAGCAGCTCAGTGCTTTATTGGTGAGTCTACAGTAAGCATATCGTTTGTATGAATCTCAGCATGTTTAAATTTGCATCAACAAAGTGAAAATTGAGAATGTACAATAAGAGGTTTATGCTCTGTTTTTCTCTCAGAGGAAGCAAGCACAGTTCTATGAGAACATAGTGAAGGTGATCAGACCGAAGCCGGACTACTTTGCTGTGGGATATTATGGTCTGGGTTACCCTTCTTTCCTCAGGGTGAGTTACTGTTACGGTTCAGTGCGAAGCTTTACATCCCACTGGGTTTCTGAGTGAAAACAGAAACACAAACCCAGATTTTATCATTTCAAAAATATATATTCTCGAAATGCTCAAATGAATGAAACGTGAGTCTACTTTAAAATAAACCAGTTATCCAGAATAATTTGTTTTATTCACTTTACATGTCTTAACATCGCATGTTGGTTTCTTGCAATAACGGATGGGTATTGTCTTGGGTAAAAGTGCTGTTTATTTTTATTTACTCATCATTTTGTTCTCAGGGTATGCAAATGTTTGCTCTCAAATGTACTCATAAATAAATTACCTTAAAGCAATAAATAATCTTTGCTTAATACTCTGCTGCAACAACTCCCTGTGTTGGTAGTTAATAGGGTCACAAAGCAAGCACCAATAATGTTTTATAGTAGTACGTGTTGTGAACTGGTCCATCCATGAAGACTTGTTGTGACTCATACAAATGATTTTTCAGTTCTTCAGACTGACTGGCTGTAAATCTCTGACGCACACCTCAGGACATATCGTTATCAAAAGCATGTTATCAGAAGCTGCAGTTGTAAATTAAAACTCTAGAGGCTCTAGAGCAAACATGTCATGAAGGCCAAATATGTCTTCTTCACAGCTAAAACACCAGGTTGTCTTATAAATATAGATCCCACCACTGGAACCCAGAAATATCATCATTCATTTATTCATTCATCCATTAAGATAAACATACTCTGCATTGATTAGTCATTAATGATGCCTGAATTCTAGCAGTATCTGGGCTTCTCACTTTGCATGAGTCGTTAAACATGCATCAACAGCAAAGCGATAATTAGTCAACGATTATTTGATTTAAATAGAACCTCATACTTGCTATAATTGCAGAAAGCTAATTTGATCTCTTCACTATTGGTGTCACCACTGTATGGATTTTATTTTCCTTTCAACTTTAAGCAAGGCCTGGTTTTAGGAGACACTAAAACTAATTTGTTCCTCCAGTTCAGTCTGTTGGCACACATATATGAGAGAAGAGAGACATTGTACAGTATGGACATTTGGTCATCATTTGATTTTGTAGAATATTACAGAATTGGTCAGCTGTGTGATTAACAGCACCCATATATACTAAAAAGCATAATTCCTTGTTATCACTCACAACTTTGTTGAGTGACTGTTTCTTGGCAGTGTTGCTCAGCTAAAATAGATAAATGTGGTCAGTTTTTTTTTGTTTTTTTTTCCTTCTCTACTCTTTTGCCATTGTCACTCTGGGGTTGCTGCCTCGTCTGTGCTGAGTGGCATGCTTAATTATTAGAGGTAATCAATAGCCTCAATAAAGCCACTTTGTTTTCCTCGAATCGAATTGATTTTAGGCAACAGGACTTCATTTGTCTGCTTATGAAGGCATCTTCTACATGAATGGTTGGAAGTACGTATCAGCAGACAGCCTGAAACTTTCCAAACCACGATCTCAGTAGTAATGTATGGATTGATTGCAGCACATAGAAAAAGACTGTGCATTAGAGTAGAACGATTAAATCCTGCTAATTAAACATTAGCTTTTAAGCCAAGAGATCTAATATACACTGGTGTGCAAGGTTGCTTGGTCTCAGCAAAAGTTCCACTTCAGAATTTCAGGCATTGGAAAAAAATTTAAAGAATATTTTTTATTAATTAATTCATTTAGCTAAATATTTATTTCATTAACAAGCTCTCTGTGGTGCACACACTAACCTCATTTGGCATGAAAATCTTAGCCCAGAATCCTTGCTTGTGTGACACTCAAACGGCTTGCACTTTATTGTCCCTTCGATGTTACTCTGCTAAGATATGCGCCAGTCAGTGTTTTTGGGTACAAATCTATTCCAGGTGAGATTATCTTCTAACGCAAATATGAGACTTGCACATATGCTGTTTTCATATAGTGTAAACTTCCATGTGGGACCATCTGATTTGGTGGTAATATTCGCCATGCTCATAGACTTCCATTAAATTCGATTTTTAAGTAGTCAAATTTGCTTGTACGATTCTCACCATCAAGAACTTTGTTGAAGTTAATGAAAATCAAACAATCATCATGTATGTAAGAGAGAGGCATTCAAATACTCCTTTAATAGTTCATGACACTACAGATACGAGGTAGGTTTGTTGTGGTAAATCTTGATAAATTGAATAAAATGATTCTAATTTGTTACTTTCCTTCTTTTAATCACCCTTATTTACTAAAACCTCAGATGAAATTTGCTTGTCTTGTATTGTGCGTGCATGTGTGAGCTTTGTGTTCGCTAGAAGAAAACACATCTCTTAAACTGTGGAAATAAAGCATACTTAACATATGCAGCCTCGCCTCTCCTTCCGCTGCCCTCTAATTTATGAGGTGCCAGGCTCTCATTATGATTCCTCACATACTCGAGTTCTTTGACAAGCTTTAAAAATGGCTTCTATTATCTACGTTATATGGAGGGGGTTACTTTCTGCCGTTATCTTTATCAGTTTTATAAATTCTTTAAAGTATATGTTAGATTAATGGGGTTGTGTCGTCGAACGTGAAGCTAACTAAACTGTGATCCGCTAGCCTGAGATCTGAGTTTCACACAATTGTAAGACCAAATTTGCCACTTGGTTTGCCCCTCTGGCTGTAATTTGTTACTGCTCCTGATTTAGCATTGCACACTGAGCCAGACTTAGCGAAGTAGTGCTGTCTGTGTTGATGTGCATCTCTGTAAAGGGAACTCCCTGCAGCGGGAAAATAGAAAACGTGTTGTGCCTGCATTTTCTTTCCTCAAAGACCCTCTTTGGTATGCACATGGACCCATGAGAGGCATAACATCTAACTCCACCGTGACCTGAATAGCTGCCGGCACGAACATGCGCGTGTAGAACAGACAAGCTGCCGGTTGCCATCTTATCAGTCGAAGCAGATTTGAAACTCACCTCAGACATATTTCATTTCCACAGTGCACTCGCTTAATTGGAAGAGTGAAGTATGTGGGTTCAGGTGGTTTGCAGAAGCTGAGTGAGCTCTTTCACTGCTTGCTTACACCTCAATTCTGTCCTAATGCTCACACCGAGAGGGGAACATATGGCTGTCTGAGAAAGCCGCAGTGTGTTTGATGTACTTTGAAAGCTCTTTCTAAAGGCTGAAAGCTAATTGTACGTTTTCAGCCTCCACCAAATCAACTGCTTTTGCTCTTTCTTTTTGGACATGATGGTAAATTTATGTGACAGCAAAATTAGTCCGTCTTCTTTACTGGTGATGTCTTTGAGTTCTGATGGATTTTTGTAGAAGAATGATACAAATTGATAATTGTTATTATTAAGGCTGTGTCTAGTAGCTATGTTAAAGTTTACATGGTAACCTTGACAACCATATACCTCATTATCTAGCAACCATTTAAAACAAAGCAGGTATTTAGAATTGCAGGAAATTAGATTTAAATGTAATTTGATAAATGGAAAACGTTATTGCCTATAGAGTTCATACCGAATTTGATGGTGAACTCTGGAGCACTTACATCTTTTAACTATCCAGAATATCCCCACATAGCTGATTTAATCTGGATGATGGAGGGTATAAAGTTTCATTGGGGCGACAACCTCTGCCATTTTATTGCTAATATATTAGGCTTATGTTATAATAGCAAGGCCCTGCAGGCTAACGTTCAGCCCTTTACCAACTGGTGGTTTACATGCGAGTAGTTTCATACGTGCTTATTTGTAATAGTCTGTCATGATGACTAAGTAATTATGGGTTTGTGCAAATTGTGATTGACCATTTTTATTTCATGAGTATATTTTTACCCCAGTCAAGCAGATGGCTTTAGCAAAAAAGACATATATAATCTTACTACATTAGACTATCATCGTTATATTATAAGACCATCAGAAAATGAACCAAATGTCCAGTTTTGTTGATTTTTTTTTTTTTTTTTTACAAATGTATGTGACATTTGAGAACAACTGCTGATCAACCAAAAAAAAAAAATCATTAATAGGCATCATATATCATGCGACCTAAAGAAAAATATAAAAAACAAATAAATTAAAATTTACTTAACAGACAACAGTCATTTCACTTATTTAAAATAATCGGTTCTAGTATATTGTACACTAGTAAATGGTACATTTAAGTTCCCACTAATTTCTCCTATATTTTGAAGTTACATCCAAATCCATTTAGCAGTTGTACTAAAGAAGGTTGTAATAATGCTATAACTGTGCATATAATTCATGATGATGGTCTTGGAACCTTTTTTATAAACACTCTTTTCTCTGCCATAAATCACTATTTATTCCCAGAGTTCAGCTTCCATCCTGTCCAATGTTTCCATTGATCAGGTGCATGTCGAAATGATTTGAATCGTCCCCAAGTCCATTCTGCCAGCCAGGCTTATGTAGTTGTGTGTGCCTTGGGTTAGGAGTAGCCTGCATTCTAGCAGCCCTTTGTATTGGCTGTTCCAAACTTGCCAGATGAGCATGTTTGGAGTTTGGAGCGCGTTCAGGGAACCAATTTCCTAAAACGCCACTGTTGCAGTTGCGCTTGTAGTGACCTTGTCTTCCAGAGAGAGCTGCCAAGACACAGCTCTAGCGTCACGCTCTCTTTGAATTGCAGATTAATGTGATGCATTATAAAACGCACTTTGCTGAAAGAGCTGGCAACCATGATTTGAGATTCAGGATTTAAATAATTACACTACAGCTGTCCTTAGGCTTCTGTCTTTAGCCCAGTGCTTGTGTTTTTTTTTTTTATCATGAATCAGCTAAACCTGTGTTTAAATCTTTGTTAGTGACTAATATACTGGTTAGACTGTTTCTTTTATTGTAGGAGTGTTTTCTGAAATCACTACCCATACCTACTGTACCCTTACACATAAGGATTCCAGTATTACGCCTTTTAAATATAAAGACATTGACACAATGGTATTTAATCTTTTTTGCAACTTTTCTATAGTGGTAGTTTTATTTTGAGCCCTTCCACAGCACATGCAAACTATCACACCTTGAGTATAACAGCGCGTAGACTCACTTCCACTATTTCACTATCTGGAATCGGTGCACATTGATCTGAAGAGCTTGAAGTGCTTCCTTGCTTCCTTATCCAACAGATTTATGCTATTTCTGTGTTTGTACTGTGAATTGGAAATATTTGCTGCGGGAATGTGTGAGCGCTTGTTTGCTTTAAAATCACGGTTAAGAGTCGCATTCGAACCTGTGCACTTATGATCATATTGATGATCCTGGGCATTGTACTGTTACAGTGACATTTATTGTGGATGTGGGAATGTCAAAATTTAATTGCATTTTTTCTGTTGGATATTGACTCTGTCTTATTGCAATTGCGGTCATCCCGAAGCAAACCTTAAGACTGAGATTCCAATAAAAATGCAGGTCGCAATGTGGCTAGGCAAAATGGCAATTGTAAAGATTTCAACAAAGTTTGTGTATGCTTTCATGTATAGATCACGAGTTAACTATATCAAATCTTTATTTTCTAAATTTCAACTTAAGTGTAATATGATTTTTTTCCCACTTTTTTATTCATTTTTTTTATATATAAAGCAAAGCTAATTGACACAAGTACTATATGGCCAAAAGTTTGTGGACACCTGACCGTCACATCCATTATGGGGTTTCCTTTCAGTCGTTTTATTTCCAGAATTTTATTTTTTAGTGTTTACATGACTGCCAGGAAGGATCAGTTAACTGTTGATTTTTACAGATATACATCTCTAACCGTTATATCAGATATTTCATTTGCACACATGTAGCTAATTTTGTCTGTTTTTAGTCCCAAGTAAAGGAATATAATAGGCTACAGTTATCTATGAATAATAATGATACCGCGGTGCTGCCGAATTGCTTATTATCAAATAATTGTTGAATTATTTAATGTCAGTGTGGACTGATTATTGCAACCTGTGTGCTATGCGTATTAATCAGGTTTTGTACTTGTGTTACAGAATAAGATGTTTATCTATCGAGGAAAAGAGTATGAGCGGAGGGAGGATTTTGAGGCGAGGCTTCTTACCCAGTTCCCAAACGCTGAGAAGATGAAGACCACCACTGCCCCCAACGATGAGCTCCGCCTTTCCCCCGGCCAGTGTATCCTTCCCTAGTGCTGACATCCTCACAAAACACAACCATGTTCATCTGTTTTATACATGTTTTACATCTAGACCCATTTACGGTACCTCTGATGTTACTCTGAGGGAACCTCTGAGGTTCCATATTGACAGCAGGGCGTTTGCTTATCAGACGTCTTTTGAATCTAAGAAACATTAAGAATCCCATAAAGAATATAAAGAGCTATATTCTCTAAAATGAAATATGGTTAAATGTAACAGGTTCCCATTCATACAATATAACATCAATGCATAATAATAAAATATAATCTAACTGTTAACCGAATAAAGTTAGACAAGAATAAAAAAATAAAATTGGGTTTTGTTCAGTTGACTTAATGGAAAGATTCTGTATAGGCAAATTCTCAACAACAAGCAATTAATATTAAAACTAGCATAAAAATAGTAAAAAAAAAAAAAAAAAAAAAAAAAGTTTAGATTTCAGTATAAATGTATACTTTTTTAAAATTATTACAGTATGATTATGGTATTTTGGAACGCTATGAAGTTTGTCTCTGTTTTTATTGTTAATGAATAATGCCATGATGATCAGTAAGGTCCAAACCTATTTTAGTGTAAACTTCTCATTGGTGAATTGAGTGATGCTTAAATAACTTAAATAACTTATTTATATACATTAGATCCTAATAACTTCAAGGTCTGGAGTTTTCTGGACTTGTAAAAACACACTTGTCCAATAAAATTATTCATATTACATTTTTATTTGATGTTTAATTAAAGTATAGTTTATTTTATCTCTGACCAAAATGGCTGCTGATGCATGTATTTCCTTTTTCTTAACTCTGTGTGTAGATATTCAGTGTTTCACAGTAAAGCCGATACTCGAGCTTCCTCCTAAATTCCAAAACAAGCCCGTGTGTGAGCAGATAGTCAGGTATCATCATCATCATCATCATCATCATCATTGAACATTTTCACAGAGCAGCATTCTTAAAGATCACACATTGAAATATTTTGGTCATTAATATTCATTCCAACATATGGGGGGAAAAAAGGAGCCACTTCATAGACCGAAAGCAAAACTAATCTTTTTGACCTTATTAGTTTGCCACATTGTGCACAATCCATGAGTATGAATCACTTGTAAGAATTAACAGCATTTCTCTGGAATCTTCCATCAAAACGCAAGGACTCTTGTTCACCTCTGCAGATGTTGAATATAACAGTGTACTTATCAGTTGGGAAAATGAACCAGTTGTTAAGTGGAAATACCGCTGTCTTGGTATCTCATTTCTATTGAACATTGTGCTCTACGTTGTATAAAAACATGTTGAGAGGTGGACAAATCAAAATTTTAATATTTAGTCCAATTACATGGTAAATAATTCATTTAACTCAAGTGTTACAAGCTGACTATGTGCTTTAATCCACATGTGTATGTACAGTCTTTATCCTGATATCACCTTTGTGGCTTCAACTAAATACTGGAAACTTTGGCTAACATTTTAGCTATGAGCTGTGGTGGTCTCTCATCACGTAGCATTAATTGTATCTGGCTGTCATCTGAATGTTCAATCAGTGAAGTGTTTAAATGTGAGGTGGCAATGTTTTACGAGCACTGAGTATTTATACTTTACTGAAAGTTCGGCAAAGACTGTCGAACCACAGACGATTAATTAAAATGCCTAGTAAACATATTTCATAGCAACATTCAGACCTCATTCTTGGGGCAGCTTACATAGTACAACAATAAGATTCAGAAAGAAACTTTAGTTGATCTTTGCCTTTAACCAAATCGAGCATGAAACTGTCGTGATGAATGTATGACATGGTAAATCAACAAGAAGCAACGTATTTTAGCTCATTGATGGACATGTTATCAAGAAAGTAAACAAATTCAAACACAGCTGATGGTATAGATAAGCAAAGTGCTCGTCCTTGGAAACCTGGGTCGCAGTTTAAAGACCCCGATAGCTGCTAATCTTCGACATAGACATGCTGATCACATTTTTTTTTAAACTTTACTTTAGCACTGTTTTGAATGTCTTGTGATCACACAATCACTTACAGGAAGGAATTAGTTTAGAAATGATCAAAAGCTTGAGGATCTTTAATCTGTCTTGATGGATTATAAGTGCTGAAATATCTGTGTGAGAAATTATTGTCCTTTTAAAGTTTAGTTTTTCGAGTAGAATTTTACCAAAGCTCTGTGTCTGTCTCTTTGGCTCTCTGTTTCTATATTCTTTCCATCAGGATGACATATTTCTTGTTCTAGTCAAACACACTCTACTAGATGAATGAAAAGCCTGTACACATCCCAGATGTACTTTGATCTGGCTGGCATTGAAATGCTGCTGACTTTTCGGTTTGATATTTTATTCATATTGCACAGTAATTACAAAATCTAATTCAAAAGCCTCTGAGGCCAGATGGCGTTTATTTCCAGGCACAGAGTGTGAGAAGGAGATAAAAAAAGGAGGGAAAAAAAAAGTTTTTGTGGCTCATTGTCAAAGGAGGTGTGTGTATATAAGAGAAATACAGACCGAGTAGTTCTCTTTAAAGTCTTGAGTGTCTGTCATTCTTCTGGTTAATGCATGCCCATCTTCTCCCTCCAGTCTTTTCCTCCTTTTTATAAATAAATGAAGCCCATCCGTCGTTTTGCCGCAAGCGTTCGCCCTGCTCCTTATACCAGCAGACAGGAGATTCCTCTAGCTACTATGACAGCATATACACTGCCACTCCTTCATATCACATTCATCTGAGAGTTGACCCAGTATCATGCTGTCAGACTGGAGAGATCAGTGACTCTATAACTGCTCCTGTGCTCTCTCTTACAGCTTTTACACCATCAATGAAGTCATTAAGTTTCAGTACTCCCGACCGATCCGTAAAGGAGAGAAGGATCCAGATAATGAATTTGCTGTATGTATTGGTTTGTTGTATGCCTAAGGGAATGGGGTGCATGCTAACAAGCAACAGCCTTTGCAGTCTTTACAATAAATCTGCGATTTGAGATTTTACAAGATATATTGTCATATTAGCCATATATAGCTGGTGCAGTGCATAGTGAAATGAAACAACCTTCTCCTGGACCATGATGCTACATAAAGCAACACGAAGCTAAGGACTGAATAGTATGACCAGTGTGCAGTCTATAATTGACCATTGTGCATATAAGCAGAGGTAAATAATAAGAGGATTCTTGTAAGTAGCTGCAGATGATGGCAGCAATTAAAGAGAGATGAATTGAGTGTGCAAAACAGTGTAAAGTGTTTATATGATTGGGGCTGTAAGCATAGATGTATACATAGATGCTTTTGCAGTCTGAGCATAAAAAAATAATTTTCCAACCTAAATTTGTTCCATCCATGCGATGTAATAATCTGACTACAGAATACGTATTCTGCTGTGAACAAACCAGCTCTTGACAGTCATGAACTAGCCAATCAATTGACTCTCAGCATTACTTCAGCACATATTAATGTGTTACTTTTAATGTTGTTCTTTTACATATTTAATCAATAGTGTCCATTTCCAATTATTAACCCTATAGATTATCTACTTTTCAAGAACCATATCACGTATACACAGCTTTTAATTATTTGAAGCGCCGCTATGAAGACTGTAATAGGAGTATGCACAAAACTGAGGCATGAGGCTGTTAATGGGGGAGAGTGTCTTGAGTGTCGTGCAACAAGATATTGTCCTGTCTTGATGCGTTCATAGCCGTCCATCATTGTCCACTTGGTTCAGGGAAATCCGTGTGTTGATTGATGGCTAACTTTCTTTAGTCACTGAACATCATCCAGTGTGACTGTGCAAGCAAAGGTGGCTATAATCAATCCAATCAAACATATCAGATTCGTCCCACTTTTTGAACTTGATCAGAGTGGTCAGTTGGATTTAAATTGGAAAATAAACTTGCACTTAATTTTGTCATGTGCATCGCCCTCAACCCTCCCTGCTCCAGGGGTGCTGTATTATAGCTGCACCTGCACTCTGACCCCAACCTCCTCATTTGGGGTATGTGAAGAAAAAAGAATTCCACTGTGCTGTAATGTATATGTGGCTTCTATAATAATAATAATAATAATAATAATAATAATAATAAAGGCTTCTATGCCCTGTTCTACAGTAGAAGAACGCTGTTTCATTTCACTACATATTCATAGCATCAGCTTTAAATGGTTTGTTTATTTATTTATTTATTTGTTTAACTTAATCTTTGTATAAAATTAACTTGCCAACATACCAAGAGGATTTGAACTCCAAATCAGCAGACATTCAGCTTAAAAAAAAAAAAATCAAATTTAAGAAATAAATCCAATTTGGATAGCCATCTGTAGGTTCAGGAGGAGTTTAAACCAATAACGGCTTTTTCTAAGTGGTCTGTCTCATGCAACCATTTCTCTGTGTCTCTAATTTTACCCATTACCTTTTCTCCCCTTTTTCTATTTGTGTTCATTTTTGCCATTTTGTTCTCTCTAATAGAATATGTGGATCGAACGGACTACATATGTCACAGCCTACAAGCTCCCTGGGATCCTGCGCTGGTTTGAAGTCATCTCCGTCTCTGCAGTTAGTACACTGACCCACTGTGTTCTCTGATTATTTTTTCCCCTTAATTAAGTTCAGGAGATTTTTTTTTTCTAAAGCAATGGGGTCAGGAGTGTCAGAATAAAGTATGCTTGTAGAAAGAAATTGGTATTGATTATTGGGTCAAAATATGTGTTATTCTCAATTCGCTTAAAAACACCTCAAACGACAAAGGCAATGGCTTAGAAATGTACTCACAGCGTGCCGAATTACTCAGTAAGTTTGCCATTTTAATTGTCCTTCATCTAAAGTGCCTATGAGGGTTGTAATAAATTAGAGGTGAGCGACAGAGAGAGCATGGAATAGACCATGAATAAAAGAGAAAGACCGACAGAAACAGATGGAGATTGAAAGAGGAATAGACATAAGGAATGCAGGGTGATATACAGTATATACACAGCCAGAGAGAGAGAGAGAGACAAAGGGACACAGCTGTTTTATCAGTCTGAGAAAGTGGCCTGTTAGCACTATGGGATAGTTCTACATATCCTCACTAAATCTCAGTTTTTGTGCTGAAGTTAACACTTTTGTGCCGATTAATTAGTCTGGATTGTGTTCTATAATTCAGGCTTTGATCGGGATTTTAGAAAATCTTTGACAAAGCAGCTTTCTCCGCATGAGTACTTCTCCAACACAAATCTCCCACTATCTTTCTCACCCCCCCCCCCCCCCCCCGCGTGTGTGTGTGTGTGTGTGTGTGTGTGTGTGTGTGTGTGTGTGTGTGTGTGTGTGTGTGTGTGTGTGTGTGTGTGTGTGACTCAAACTCCCATAATCACAAACACAAATCCTTACCCTCACACCTTCTTCACCATGTGTATTTTTTTTATATTTCTGTCCATATTCAGCTGTCGTTGTTTATTCTGATAATCCTCACGATGTTCTCATTAGCTATTTGTAGAGCTGTGTTGTGTGGCCAGGAACAGGCAGATTTGTTTTGGTCTCAGCTTCAGTCTGTCACAGTGTGGTGTGACATCCTTCTCACAGACGGTGAATCAATAAGGGACAATCTGCAATAAATAAATATCCAGTCCTGGGAGTAAAGATCCAGATGAACAGATTACCTTTTATTATAAGCCCTTTGCAATTTTTTTCCCCATAAAACTGCATTGGACATGACATTTTCTGATGTAGTTTATTTTAGGATATTGTCTAAGGAGGTTGAGTTAAATGCATTAATGCAGACTTGTGTTCTTACATATACACATATACAGACTTGGACTTGTGTGTTGGTACCATAATTTTTTTATAAAAGAACTTGAAACAGACAAAAATAATTGCCATCCTTCACTGTTCATTTCATATTAAAAAACAAAACAAATAAATAGCATTTTATTTAATTGTATTATATTTTATTACACAACATTTTGAAGCAATCAAGCAATTTCTGTAGCTTTAATTTATCCTTCTGCACCTATCAGCAGGGAGTTACTATTATGTTTAATTTTTTCATTTTAATATGAAACTCTGCATATCTCTGTGTTTACAGGAAGAGATTAGCCCCCTGGAGAACGCTGTTGAGACCATGCAACTGACCAATGAGAAGATCAACAACATGGTCCAGCGCCATCTCAATGACCCCAACCTTCCCATCAACCCCCTGTCTATGCTGCTCAACGGCATCGTGGACCCTGCCGTCATGGGTGGCTTTGCTAATTATGAAAAGGTGAGAAGCATGTTTTTACCTAAAATTAAAGCACAAATCATTCCTTTAAATTGATCTAAATAACCGGCGTTAAATACTTAATGCTAAAAGATAAAAGTGTAATAAATATTAAATACTACAAAGCATCTTCATCTTCAGATGGATTTTAGCTTTTGGGGAATGGCTCATTGAGACTAATTGTCTTGTTAATTGTAGCAGCAATATCTAAATCATTTGTTTAGATACCTGCATGATGTCTCCAAAGGAACTAATCACTCAAGTGCTGCAGGAATCAAATGAATGCAAAAATAAAATGTGAAGTGCCATCAAGGAAGTAGCAAAAAGCTCAGCGTGCACTCTGATGACTGTTTACTTCTCTGCTTTATCCATCAAACGCTCAAAACAATGACGCAATGCCGGAGATAACAGACTTCTTATTTCCAAGTGTAGAGAAATCCTCTCCAGGATTTAACAGTGTTTAAAAAGTGATTGAATTTGTAAAATACATCTAAACTAGGAAAATTGCACAAATTGCCTCAAATAGGCTTCTATAAAGCTTAGAAGTGCATCCAATTTCAAGTTCAAAATGATTTTGCACACACACACAAAACAGCTTAACTGCAGCCGTGTCTTCAGTTTTGGTGTGAATTTACATGCCTGCTTTTACAACTCTCCGACCAAAATTCCCGGCCAATGCATGTGTTGTTACATCTGAAAAGCAGACTGACTAGATATGAAGGTGCACTGCACACATATAGGAATACCCATGTAATAGTGACTTGAAAACTCAACAATACAACACACAACTTAAGCCTATATAATATTCTCAGGCAAGTTAGAAGCCTGCTGGTCTCTTTTCCTTTATCTTACTATCTGATGGAAATGATACCTCAACTGCAGGGGAATATTGCCTCACTGCAGTAGCAATATTATATAGTTCCAAGAAGCAATTTCACCTGGTCTACACTCTATAGAAAATCATATGATGTAATATTTATGGGGTTTTTTTTTCTACATGCAGTGTAACTTGAATGTGTTTCAGACAACTAGAAAGAATGTTTTTCTTCCTACTTCTGCCTTTTAGATCAGATCATTTGATTAGTTCGCTCGCAAAACACAATTTAAATCACTGATTTGTTTACAAAAAAAACAACAGACAATCGGCTGCAAATGAGCAGTTATTTCCCATTCCCGTCTGAATAGAATATACAGTAGCAAATTTAATGGTATCTCTATTTCTTTTCGATAGTGCTACATTTGTATCAGGGAAATCTCCTTTAGCCAGAGATTCAGACTTCAGGTCTGGACTCCTAAAGAAGATCTGTGATTGGTTTCTTCACGTCAGGTTTAGAAGCATGAGAATGTAAAGTCGATGTCCCTAGAAAAAAATTAAAAAAAAACAGCGTGCAAACATAGATCCTTTCTTTAAGAAGTCATGCAAATGAATGAGTCTATACTTCACATCATTTGGAAAATTCACTGTTCTGATCCTCATAACCACTCACTGTCAAAGCTGTAAACATGACGGCTTCATTGTTCCATGAAGGAAATTCACAACAGCTTTGTTTCTAGGCAGACTGTTAAAATCTCGAAAATCTTGTAGAATCCAGCCAATCAGATGACTCCTCTGAAACTCCCGTGTTAAAAAGTGTTTCCAATTTTATGTCATATACAACAGACGTTCGTTGCCGTGACATCCGAGACTGAGACTTAGAATTCAAGGTAACAAGTCCCTTGAGTCCTGTATGTATTTTTTATAACGCAGACCGCTTAACTTTTGACCGTTTTTAAAGATAAGCATTTTAACCCACAATCATGGCTATGCTGAAGTTTTTTTGTAAGGAGAATGCTGCATTTGAAGTCATATTAACTTGGAGCATGTTGGGAAAATGAGGATAGTGAGATATTTCCCGATATTCTAAGTGATAACTTAAACTATAAATAGATTGTATTTAAATGTTTTGTTTTGGGGGGTTTTTCTGGCACATATGTCTCTAAGTTACATAAGGCTGTTCATAACGGCGTTCTTGTGAACATGTATTATAATGCATTAAGTAGCACTGCAGTTAGTCCAGCGTTTATTTTGGGCCACACAGCAAAACAACATTGGCGAAGGAGCACTGTGAACAACCCTGTGAAAATTGGCCTAGCACAGACTCATGTTGGCAAAGGGCACTTTTTATAACAACCCTGTCAGCTGTAGACCAGCATTAGGAAGGTGAATTTAAAGTTTGTTGACCTTGTTGGCACAAAGTTGACCCAAAGAGCAAAATGACAGACAAAATGTTGGCCCAACAGAATGGCTGCTGCTGGCCCAACTTCAGTTTGCTGCCAGGAATATGAAATGAAAAGCTTTGGCATGTTTCTCATATAGCTATAACTACTTGTGAGCAGGTATTCAAGGTATTTTAAGGTATTATGTATGGCTTGGTACAGAGCACATTATAAATAGAATGCATTATGAATACAGGATTCATGGGAAGTATAATACAAATGTGCACTTGGATGTCATTAGAAGGAACTCAAAGCCCTGTCCCTCTTAATCTTGACTTCTGCAGGCTTTTTTCACTGAGAAGTACGTCCAGGAACACCCAGAGGACCAGGAGAAAATTGACAAGCTGAAGGACCTGATCGCTTGGCAGGTATGTCTTTTACAGCGCTTTCTGTCCCAAAGCCAATTCTGATCTTAAACAAGTGACACATAAAAACCAGCCAGAGACACTTCTGACAAGACCGCTGCTAACTACTAAAAAAAGCAGTATAAAACACACTGCATAAAATGATAATGATACTCTTCATGGGCAAATTTTTATAAGTAGCACTGTGTAAATGAGTCTTTTCCACATCTATGGCTACTTTCTCATAGCTTAGCTTCAGTCAAAGGTCTTCTTTCTGTAACTGTACTTACAGGTCATTTTAGACCATCAATCTTCCGGGAGGTGATGATTGGCTGAATCTTTGCCATTCTGATTATCCTTCAAACTGTTTTAACAGTAGTTCGTTTTTTTCTGTGTGTTTCGGGGTTTTGGTGCCATTTTAAAGCATTTGAGAGAATTTTAGATGAGCATCCTTTAATTTGCTGCATTTCTTTCTTCTTTCTTACTTTTTAATCAAATTACGTTGTTCCTCGGAACAATGTTTGGAACGGCCCATTTTACTTCCAGTTCCCTTCGTCTATAATGAAGGATAATTAATGACACCTGCACAGAATCCACAGAATGAATGAGTTCTCTAATTAAACTCCACACCGCTGTTATTTTAAACTAGCCCCTTGGAACTGGTTACTGATTTACTGCTATTTTTCTTAAACACTACCATACATGTACTCATATTTTTTGCTGTTTTATTGCTGATCGAGGCTGATTTCAGCTGGGTGTCAGTTATATTTTCTCCGCTTAGTAGCTGCACAAATTGTTAAAAAAAACATCCAAGTCAAAAAAACATTGAATTGTATGATTGTACTTCTCTTTACTAGAGAGATGAGCTATACTTCTCTGCTTTACCAAAGCTAGGCATCTCTGTATTATCTCAATTTACAGCTCTTCCTTTAGATTAATAAAAGCAATCATGTACCTCTTGTGAAAATGTACTTATTTCTCTTGTTTGTTTTATGGTGCCGGATTAGCAGGTTGCGGCAGGATTGTAAAATGTGCACTAATAAAGTGTCAAGCACAAGGAAATACTAAGTGCGCATAACACATTTAGAAAGAAAGTATCTGGAAGATGCTTCAGCATATGTTCTCACAAATGTTTAGCCAAAAGCAGCATATGCTTGAGTGCAGTGTTTGATTGCTTCTATAACTATATGCAGTTGCATCAATCAGTCCTATTTTCAGCATTGTGCTAATCGTCCAGTGTTGAGTTGATAGAGAAATATGTGTTCATTCGAACTCTCTAAACACACTCATTATCAGGTTGTTATAAATTACAGTACCAGTACTGCAAGAATATAGCAGTATTGGTGACTTACATGCAGATAATGTTTTATAATTAAATTCATTCTAATAGTATATAGGAAAATGCTTATGCTTTATTTGTTATCTATGAAGGTATGTTTTAATGCACTAAGCTGTTTTAAGGCATCTTGTGTAGTTAAATCACTCATGCGTTGTTAGCTACCACTGTTTTACGGTAGTTAGCTGTGTTTTACGGCAGCCAAAACATGGAACAGGCCAAGAACATTATAGCTTTTTCATACCTCTTTTGCTGCTTAGTGACTTCATGATTTGTTGTATCTATGTAATTATTATTATAATAATACACACTTTAATTTGTTTTCTAAGCATTCTTCCCTTTGTGTCATGCATCTTAAGCTTGTTCAGTGCTATGCATGTGTGTTTGATTTGGTGAGCTCTTCCCTTGTGCAGGTTGTTATCTGCTTTAGGGCACATGTCACACACACTTACCTTCAACTCATGACCCTCCTCACTGTGTAATAGGTGCTGAAGTACTCGCTGCCTTTATAGATGCGCTAGGAAGGAAAATGACATGTACAGGCCATTTTGTGAAGTGGCAGGCAGTCTATAACAACTTATCTAACAACAGGGGCTGAGGTTTTGAAAGAAACTGCCTGGGCAGCAGTCACTGGATCATATAGGACTCATTTAAACAAGATGGAGTATATGTGGGTTAGGAGTATATTGTGCGGGGGGAAAAAATCTGTTAATTAGATTCAGCATTTTTTGGTTGTGTGTGATGCTCTAAATAAAATGTTCCAGCTTGCTGCACATCAGGACACTTATCTTCAGTCTGGAGCTCATTCGGTATGTTAATACAAAGATAATTGGCATCGGCGGTGAACATGAGCCAGAATCACAATCTTGGAAAAACTGACCTGGCAATCACCTGAAGTGCCACTTAGTACAATTTTCCAGGAAATTATCAGTAGGCTCATGTATAAGCAGAAGCTAATGCAATGTTTGGGGAAGGAGGATGATGCTTTTTATGACATGTTGCCTCCATGTTAGACCAAATAACACTGTTAGCCTGGAGCTGTTTTTTGTTTTGTTTTGTTTTGTTTTTTTGTTATTAAAAACAAAATAAAAAAAAAATTAAAAAAAGAAAAATTTAAGAAATGAAAAAATTATGAAGCAGCTGTTGGTCCTTAGGCTGAGGTCAGAATTCTTTGTGATACGAGTGGAATAGTCCAGTGTGTGCAAATTCAAACGCAGATCCATTGTGAGATGGACAATCGGACGTTGATAAACCCACAGCTCCAGTAAGTGCAAGTCGCAAGCTGTCAGTGTGAAAACACTTTCTTCTGGCATCTTGTCAAATTCACATGATGCGATGTTGCATGAGTAGATTTGACCTATTGACTTATACATTAGTTGACAGTTCTTGCTTGAATTCACAAAGCCTGAAAATTGAGCAAAAGAAAAACAAAAAAGTGTATAACACAAAGGAAAGTATATGTTTATTCTGAAAAATAAATGTAGAAGAATACTTAAACTTTAATACTTAAATATTGATCAATGAATGCTGAGAAATTGGGTTAAATTCAGTGTTTCAGAGCGGATCTAAAACCACCATATTCACAGACTCCACATTACCTCTATTTCCCTGTATGAAAGTGATGGTGTCAGGATGATCTTTTTTCCCCAGGAATATTAAAAGACGGTTGCTGATACAGGATCGGATTTTTCTTTATTTGCATGCGTTCAGCATTTCTGGGTTAACAGCCAAGCTAATCCTAAAGCTGCACTGCACTGCTACGCCTTGTGAATGTGGAAATGCTTGCACAGGCATATATTTACCACTTATACCACATATATTTATAAAATCATTTTATTATTGCATGATTTTTGCTTTCCTATACTTTGAGCATGTTTGTCGGAAATCTCAAACCATTTCACCCAGTCAGGTGGTATTTTAATAATGAGCATTAAAACTGAATGAAATCAAAGGGTTTTAGTTTAGTGAATACATGTCTATAAAACCCACGCTATTATGCTAAAGCAGAAAAGGTCTTAAGATGAGACCAGAGAGCAAGATCTACTTAATCTGTTAATAATTACAGGAAACTTTCTATCACTGGAACCGATACTTGGAATTCATCTTTACAGATTTATTGTAGTTAATAGATACTTTGCCTGAAGAATCCCTGTAAATGTTCTGCATAAATCCTTCTCCCCATTGTATCGTTAACTGCCCTTAGACTTTCATTGTAAATTACATAGTTAGACAGGTAGACCTGAGAACCGCTGCCTTAAATGTCACATAAAGCTCTAAAGGTGTTATTTTCTCACCTACACTTAACTGGTTTTGTATATCGTTTTGATCGATTGTGTTTATTTTTTAAATCTTTCACATTTTGCAAAGAAATACAATAGAAAATTAACCCCTGCAGCCCACATGGGGTGTTTGTTGGGCTAGTATTAATACTAGTGCAACAGCTGCAGAGGTTGGATGGAAGAAAAGAAAACAGGCCAGAGGAAAAGGATTTATTCATTCTTCTATGTTCAGTGAGTGTTCTATCCAGCTCAGGGTCATGGCGGATCAGGAGTCTATCCTGGAATCACTGGTATGCAGCAGGAATGTGATGCCACAGCTGTCATTGTGTCATTGGGAAAAAGATCAGATAATGTTTTACATTGATTTGTTGTTCAAACTGCACTTGAGAAAAAAAAGTGGATGAACATAAAACTCCATAATTTTCCCATCATTAAACCACGGCGTATCGTAAATAGACACCCACTGACCAGTTGTAGTGATGATCAATGCATCAAGCAGTGCAAGACACCCTCGACTTGCTGTTTGATGCTGGGCTGTGAATAACACATAATTATGTCTAAAGTGAGTCAGGGCCTGTGTTCGGACGTGATCAGGCAGCTGATTGCTACGCGTTGCGTCAGCTCCTAGTGACAGACTTTTGCGTTTGCTGTCTCATATCTCTCAGTAACCTGGCTTGGGCTTTATATTTGCCAGAAAATCTCAATTCATTCTGCTGTTAGGTTTGAAGGAAATGGGGATTTTTACTAACTTTGTTTCTAGTAAACACTGTGTAGATGTCTGCAGGGCTAGTTCTTATATACAATGTTTGTGAAATTGCATAGACTAATTCAGGGGAGAACCCAGGGCTTTCAAAATCAGCAGAAAATGGGATATTTTGCGTTTGATTGATGCCCCAGAATGAAGCCTTGTACCAAATCCATAGTAATACACACTGCCCTGCAATATGTCTTGCAAAATCGACACCAGAGACGTATCAGATACTTACAGGGATGTGGTGAAGCAATGTTTAGTGTTTGTACATAGTGTGTGATAGAAGTTGGTCCAGAATGTTCCTTTCTGATGGCATCCTATCAAAAAAAAAAAAAAAACACAACCAGAATACAGATTTGGACTGACAACCCCTGAGAAATCAATCAGATCTGAGAGGCAAGAGTTTGGACCAGGAATACTGCGCCACATGAGAAACACATCTCGCACGACGTGTGTTTAAGAGGGCGGCTGATGGACAAGCAGCATTTTTTTCTGGAGAGAGTTTTGAGAAACCACACACTAATGACAGAACCATAATGCAGCACATGCACAGTGTGTTGAGCAAATTGCAGTAAAGGGAAGAGCTGAGATCTGTTGAACTTCTGAAGCATCTGGGCTGTCTAGATCCAAGTTTACATTAGAATCCTTCAGTTGCTCACGAATAAACATCAGGAAATGCTTTCTTTTATATTCTTTTTATAATTATTTATGCAGTTGTTAAATTTATACACTGTAAAAAGACTACAGGGATGGACAGACTGGAGACATTAATAATGGGGAAATGGCTTAGAATATCAGTCTGTCTGTCACACAGAAGACGATGGGTTGCCTTTTGAGTCTGGTTCCGTTCAAGGTTTCTTCCTCATGTTTTTCGAAGGAACTGTCACCTCTGGCTCGCTTATTAGGAACAAGCCCTTGCCAGAGATATACACTAGGGATTTTGTGTTAAATCTGTCAAGTACTACTTTGAAATTTAGTTATTTGGACCTAATTGAGAACTAAATATAAATTTGATTTCTGTAAAACTGCTTTGTGATGATGTCTATTGTTAAAAGTTAATAAACTATTTTTTTTAGAACCACATTTTAGTCAGGACAGAAAAACATTCAGCATAAACCTTGAGCTATAAATTAAAAATATATATATCTATTAATATTCATGCAGTTTTTTTTAATCTGTTCATAAAAATATGATTTTGTTCAGAACTATTTTGGTGGCTGTACATTTTAAAAAGGCACTCACTGTAAGTGATGTGTGTATATATCAATATACATATATATCGATGTGTATATATTTTAATTGGTATGTAAAACATAAAAATCCTGTTTTCTGCTTGCACATGCACTTCGTTTCAGATCCCATACCTGGCCGAAGGTGTGCGTATTCACGGTGAGAAGGTGACCGAGGCCCTGCGACCCTTCCACGAGCGTTTGGAGGCGTGCTTCAAACAGTTAAAGGAGAAGGTGGAGAAACAGTATGGTGTGAAATCACTGGTAAGAACTGAACTGAAACTTAAGGAAAACTTACCAAGTTTTGATTTTCTCTTCAGCACTCCTTTAAAAACCACCATCAGTATACTCTTACTTATGATTAATAGGATTCTTTCTGAATAAGTGCCTATTTATTAAACTATGCAAATGTTTTTTCAACATTTAATATATTAAAGGTCATTTATATTTGTTTTTTAGAAGCCCTGTCGTATTTTAAGTGTTGTAAATATAAATTCAGTGAAGAGAGACCCAAATCGAATGATGTTCATCATGTGTGACATGGAATTATTTTCTTTTCTGAGGTAACCGCAAGGTACTACATCTTGCAAGATGTCTGTGGATTTACAGGAGTTATCGATTATTACTATAGTAATACAACCCTCTTTGTTTCTCTGAAAAATTAAACCACCAAGCCTGAAAACTCACAGGAGATCAGATTCCAAATTTGTCATTCTGATGCTTATTTTCTAAGAAATATAGAAAAGTAAGCTTGCCTCTTGACAACACAAACCGAGTTTTTACCTGACCTATTTCAAACAAAACAAGAAGAAAATACAAGACTTTCCCTTTCTCTGTATCTGATCAAAGAAGAGAAGAAAAGCTCCAGGGTTCCCAAAAGAAGATGCACCTCTTGGGTTTCCAGACAGCTGTAAAGGACACAATTCCAGACATATACAGCATGCAAATGTCTGATTTCTGACATCTTTACCCACATGGATAGAGATCGAAATCAAGACAACGTACTAAACTAGCATACAGCTGGGGTGTTCGCCATTAGCTTTGACTGAGGTCATGAGCTTAAACTTGCCACAATTGTTGCTTGTATTCTCTGTAATATATTCTACTAAAGTAGTGATTACATTCTGTCAATCCCTCTGTTTAACCCATTTCTTCTGGGAGAAAAAGTTAGCGAGAGAGTGGACATAACATGCAAAGGCTTTAAAAATTCATATGAATTCATGTCAATAATCAGCTTGCCTCTACCTCATAATGTTAGTTTAAACTCACAGCTATTTTAAACAGATTTAAACCTGTTTATTGGATTAAAATTTATCTGTGTTTTCTTGCGCAAACATTTTATTACAGAAAGAGTGCATCGAGACCCAGATTTTGTTAGTGAAAGCAAACAAACATGGTCATTATTCAATTTAATTGATTATTGAAAGGATTATCCACCTCGTTCAATCGGAGAGAAATTTCATTCAGATTGTCCCCAGTTGGTTTAATCTGTTCTGATTGAAGTGTATACACTCCCATTTGAGCTCTCAGTTGGGTTATTTATGGATTATTAGACTGCATGTAAACGTAGCTTGTAAGGGAGGAAGAGAAAGACAAACAGAGAGCCGAAATACGCCCGGGGACATAAGACTAGAACTCCCACTTTGACTGGATTTGCATTTACAGTCATATTTATGGCATTCAGCAGATGGTCTTAGCCCATAGTGATTCTATCTACTTGGAAAACAAATTCTAATACTGAGATTTAAACCAGGAGTGCTCATACGTTAAAACAAAATATGCATCACTTTTTCACCTAAGTGCATAATTAGTGTTCATAATTAGAGCTGCGTTTTCACCGTGCATATGAATCTTTACACGAACAGCTTTGCTAGTTGGAGGTTGCAAGTTCAGAGAAAATATCATTTTTGCATAAAAAATATACCAGACCAACAAATCAGAACAAATAGCAGCTGCTCAAATAGCTGACATGTCAACATAGCTGACTGGCTAAATAATTAGCCACCCAGTGTAAATGTACCTTGGTTCTCTGTTTGCTGATTTTTGACAAATCCCTAACAATTGTCCACTGACTCCACTTACAGTTTTTTTTTCCTCTAACTGTCCTTAAGTCCTGCAGTGGGTTTTGCCCCTTCCCTGAACTCTCCTCATCCACAGACATGCCTGCTGAGTCGCCTAATTAATTGCCCCATTAATAACAGGAGAAACTCAGTGCGAGAAAGATTAAAAGAGAAAGAGGGACAATTAATAAGCTGAGGGGAGAAGTGGATGAGGAGACAGTTAGGGTATTAGTGATTGCTCCCAGCAGGTATTGATCATCAGCTTCTGTGGCTCACGGTCAGTTACCTCTCTCTTCAACGATGGCTCATGTGGAGACTGGATGTACAGCATGTGCATTAACATGCCACTTCAAGGGCAGTGTATTTGTGTGAGTGAGTGAGTGAGCGTGATCGAGGGAGACATGTGTGTCCTGTGTCATGCTGGTTGTGTGCAGTCATGCGTGAACAGTTTGACTCACCTTTTTATGACGGTTGGTGAGAATTCCTGTCGAGTCTCCAACTGTATAAAGGGAAAGCAGGGTGGATCAGCACGCAAACTCCCTGCTTGTGCATACACTTTTATTATCAGAGTTCAATATTCTCACAATTTCTTACTTTACTTAGTTCATCTTTGTTCTGCCCTCTGTGTTTTATTATAATTTTCTTTTTATCTGAACAGTTAAAAAGTGACTCGGTTTGATTTATGTGGGAAGTCTGTATGCGCTGCATGCTTTAATAGCTTATAAAGCTCAAACAGCCCTTTTAAACTTATTTGAAGCATTCAAGCCCTGAGCATAAAGTAAGTGTGTGTGTGTGTGTGTGTGTGTGTGTGTGTGTGTGTGTGTGTGTGTGTGTGTGTGTGTGTGTGTGTGTGTGTGTGTGTGTGTGTGTGTGTGTGTGTGTGTGTGTGTGTGTGTGTGTGTGTGTGTGTGTGTGTGCGTGCGTGCGTGCGTGTGTGTGTGTGTGTTTTTCAGCCCCCAACAGCAGACGAGCGTCGTGGTACACGTCCACGGTCGATGGTGCGCTCCTTCACCATGCCCTCGTCTCAGAGACCTCTGTCTGTCGTGTCTGTCACCTCCTTATCATCAGACAACTCGCCATCAAGACCAGGATCTGATGGGTACAACACACACACTTTCATCACCACTCAATAAAACGATCCATATTTTCATGTCAGTAGAGCTTTTTGAGCTTTACACCAACTTTACTGAAAGGAACACCAACTGTAGGAAAGAACATTTTATTATGACTTTGACACAAGCCCTACACTAGTAGACCTGTACATTAAATTTTGAGATGTTTCTGACCACCTAGATAAAGGTGAAAATGTTTTCTCATTCTCTAAGGTTGAAAGCATTAGGCATGTAGTAGCTCAGTGGTTAAGGTGTTGGACTACTGATCGGAAGGTCATGAGTTCGAATAAGGGTGTCTGCTAAATGCCAAAAAAAGCACTCAGTTTTACATCAGAACAGAAACATCCAAAGTAATAAATTAAGAAGTAATTAAGTATGATAAATATTGAACTTAAATTTATTATTATATCATTATAATGCAGAATGTATTTGATTACACTAACCAAAAAAAAAAACATGCTGGAATGTAAATTAGTTACTCTGCATTACCACTAGGTGTATAAGTATAATTCTTTGCTCATCAATTAATAGCAAATCAATGTAAAAATGACAGTAAAACTACCTTAATGGTTAAAGGTTGTAATGGTGTGGAGTAACCAAGCTGCTAAATTTCATTTACAGTTGTCTAAATAATCGTATTTAAAGACTTTATTTTGTGAAAAGGGTATTAGTTCAACAGCTGTACAATGGCCATATGTCTAGAACCCCTGGACATATTGGTATTGCACCACAGATCATTGCAAAGTGCACTATTTTCGTAATCGTGCCATTTTCTAGTTATAATGTAGAGCAATCCGTACATGCAGAAGGTATCTTAATGGATATTAAGCAATTAGCATCAAAGTGATCGTTCAAGGCACTTTGCCTTATGTAGATACAGTTATGCTTTTCTTTTAACCCATGAAAAAGGGAAGGTTGGCTGATTATCTGCAGCTGTGTGTGTTATAACAGCATGTTTATGTTTAAGTTTGGAACCTTATTTGTTCCAACATTAAAAATGTCCTGAAAAAAAAGCCTAACACTAATGCCACAGTATGCCTAACAGCTGGAGTGTGCGCTTTCATTCATGCACTGATGCAGGGCTGAAAAGATTCTCTGAATTCCTCACTGTGTGACTTCTCGAAATTTTGTACCACAAAGCTTTTAATTTCCACCACCCATTGCCTTTCTCTGAATCCGTGATAGTCATCAAAAAAAGGCATCCACTCTTTTAAATGTACTACCAAGTCTGGTAGTGCATTAAGAATGGGTTTGTGAAAAGAAATGTCTCTTGTGTAGGGTTAGTGAGGGGTGTGCTTGTATGTGTGTTTATTAAGAGCTTCCTGCCAGTTCCTGCATAGCGGGTACTGTATTGCCAGCCTGAAGGATTAATTAGCTCGTGTTTGGAGAGTGTGATCTCATCAGCGATGCCCTCCACTGGTATTTAATTGCAAAGGGCATCGCACCACATGCTCTTTCATTTGATCGGTTAATCCGTCTGGTTGAAGCGGTCTGATTCGTTCAATCCGGCGCCAGCACTTAAAAATACCAATTATGAGAGGCAGAACTGGGTATGTGAGAAGGGCACTGAAACAAATTCCCATCAACTCTGTTGACATGGTAAATGTCATTTAAACTTTTTTTTACTACCGTTTTTGCAGTAAGAGATAGGAAGACTGGATATTCTGTGAGCATTCAGATGTGCTTGAGTTTTGTAGGATCGATGGGTATAAATAGGAGCTTTTTCTCATTAAGACGGTGATTTAGGGGTTACAGAATGCTCAGTTTATTGTGCTGATCTGATGAGGTGATAAACTTGACGTGATGGAGAGTTGCCAAAATAAAGAACAGCATAAAGTAAAGTACTATGAACATCTTTGGTGTACATTGGCATAGATTCTGTTAGGTGTTGGAACACTAATGGAGTGATGAACACTTCTTCCAAAAGATATTCTCTCAGTTGATGATGGTAGTGAAGAGCACTGTCTAACATTTTAGATCATAGTATACGGTTTAAATGATTAAGTAAACATCAAACCTTTCCCTGAGTTCTCATGCTCTATGGCTGGGTTGGAGTCATCCTGGAACAGACCAGGCAGAAAGGGCAGAAGTTTTTATTCAGATCAGACTTTAAACAATACCTTGGCCTAAAACAAGACAACAATAGATACACACCACAGCCCTTTTTTCCTCCCTTTTAATTTTCTTCTCATTTGTAAATATCACGTTGTCATGCCCAAATATTCCATATCCCCATTTGTGGCATCTCTGTTGAATGCAGATTAAATGTCAGAGACTTATTTCCATTTCCTTTCCATTGTACAGATGTCGTTATGATATTAAAAACTGCTTTGACATCCATGCTGAAATTTTCACTCTCTTTCATCACTGTTTATTTTCTTCATTTCTTCCTTCCTTCCTTCCCACACGTTTCTACTTACTCCATTTTCCTTTTTTTATTCTCCATCTTCCTCTTCACATCTAAACTCTCATCCTTTTTTTGATTCTTCACCCACCTACTCACCCACCCATATATTTCCTTTTCTCTCCTGTCTTGCTGTAGCTTTGCTCTGGAGCCCCTCTTGCCAAAGAAGCAGCACTTTAAGTCTCAGGACAAGCTAGACCGGGATGAGCCTGAAAAAGACAGGAAGGAGAAGAAGAAAGAAAAAAGAAACAGCAAACACCAAGAGATTTTCGACAAGGAGCTGAAAGCCACTGACATTCCCATGCAGCCCACTGAGGCGGTCATCCTGTCTGAGACGGTGAGAGAGAGATTAGTTTGCTAACACTTTCTCGTGATGAACGTCATGATGTGGATTAAAAATGAACCGGCTCATAGTAACTTCATAATAATCAGTTACATCCACCTGGTAACCTTGCAGAGTTTTACTTGGTCTATTCTTATATTTCTTTTTTGTTCTTATTGCTCCCCCAGGGGTCAATAAAGCAGAAGCAGTCTATGAAAGCCTAGTCTGTCATTTTTAATTTGGTTACATAAGTGAACCTACTTTTATCAAAGTTATTGTATTTATAATCCTGTTTGAGTTATCCCTGGAATGAAACCGGTTTATTCTTAATTTCACTACCTCAAAAACAGGTATGCATATAGCCTAATAGTTATTAGGTCAACAAATTACAAGCTTGCTCATTGGGGATAAATACAAATACATTTTAATATTAATCTTGAATTTTGGTATTATATTAATCTTGATATTAACCTTATGTTTATGTTCTGTAAAGCTGCTTTGAGACAATGTCAATTGTTAAAAGCGCCATACAAATAAATTAGAATTAAAATTTGTTTTCTCGGTGGAAAGATCAGGAATAAAAATCTCTATAGCTCAGGTAAATAGCCAAAGCATTACTGTACACATTTGAGCAATTTACCTGCATATTTAATAATTCATAAAATGACTTTGTCTGGAGCGGCATCCTGGGAAAAAGTTTTTTTTTTTCCCCCTAGCATCCATGGATGAAAAAGGTTTGATAGTCCCTGCGTTAGTCAATGGAGATTTGCTTATAAATGTACCACATCATATATATCACAATGTGACATTACTATTGTTATTAGTAGTAGTAGGATGACCATAGAATTGTATGTTCATAATCTTTCTTGATTTTCTTTTCACTGTTTTCAGATCAGTCCACTGCGTCCCCAGAGACCAAAAAGTCAAGTGATAAATGTGTTGGGAGATAAGAGGCTCTCCGTGTCCCCAGCTCCTGTTGCTCCTCAGTCTACTTCTACTCTTCCTCCTCCCATCACTCCAAGGGTCAGGCTTACCTTCAGCCATCTGTCCACCTCCAGTAAGTTTCAATTAAAAGTGGGTTGTTTTTGCACAAGGTGCGAGTCACTTTGATTAGCTATATCGCTTGGTCAAATTTCTCCTAGTTACTTTCTTCAAATAATGGTTACCTAAACAGAAACCTGTTAGCATGCTAGAGGTAGAACAAACTTCTGTTTCAAATACACTTCTTTTTTCAGACTCACACCAATGATAGACTTCATAGAAATGCCATTTTTTTTTATAAAGCTCATTGTTCTTTACTGTCTTCCTGAGAAAAACTCTAGCTAAGCTCCCTCTGCGTGAGTACTGCCCTCACGCTTAGGATCTAGTGGTTGCTTTGTGTGTCATCATCATCTATGTGGGATTGAGAAAATAACGTTTGCCTATCCAATCCGGTGTCGCTGCGTTTGGGTTGTTTTTAGCGCCATTAAAAACACTTTACAGCAGTATAATAGACTGGTTACTAAATATTAATAGAACACGGCATATTCTATTTCTCAGTATCAGTATTATAATATTGTGTTCATTTTATTTGTATGATAGATCTGGAGCTGAATGGGATGGGCTATGGTGAGACTCCACCTCCTCTGCCAGTCAAAAACAGTGATTATGGAAACCTGATGGAGAACCCAGAGCAGCCCAGCCCAACCACACCACCTCCTCCTCCTCTACATCACCGGGTAAAACACATGAGCATTCACCAACATCCTTGTACCTTTCATGCAATCAATGAAGACATCATATGCAATTCCAAATATTGTTTTCGGAAATGTAAAATGGCAATTGGCAGCACAAGGACTGACAAAGACTGACACTAAGTATGCATCTGACCTTTGTCTACTCGTTAACTGGCTTGAAAACTCTCCCATAAACACAGCCACCCTATATGTGGAGCATCGTGAGGCAATGCATGAATATACGAGTCATTCATTATCATGCATTGTTGACTCACTTTCAGTGTTTTCCTTTTTATTCGTTTTTTTTTCCCCCTCTAGGATTTGGTCTGTTTATCTGACTTACCTTTGCCTTCCCTTATTAATTGCCACTCTTTCATTCACAGCTCTTTTCAACTGGACCAATCTTTTCTATCTATTACCCTTTAGTGGTGGTAATCACTAGATATTTGCTTCCTCCTTTCACTTGCAGTAAATGGAATGATTTATCTTGTGGCTAAAGAGAAATGATCAAATCATCTGATTGTTAGTATCTCTGATAGAGGTATACATTTATCCTTCCACTGTGTTTTCCTCTTTTATATTGCCCTTCCGGTGGCTGTTACTTGTGTATGAAATTCTCTGTGTAGCCCACACTGTATGTGCACAGGATTATAATTGCTGTCTCCGTAGCTTGTAGTCCTTGACGTGATGTCTTGATGTGTGTGTTTAGAGGACGTGTCAGGACTCCTGCATAGAGATAGTTGATGCCTGTCTTAGGCTCCTGTGATTTACATGTAACAGTTGTCACAGTTTCTCAGGTCAACACACACACTCAAGACAATTTAATTTAAAAAAGTCGAAAGTCTTAAATCTGAGCTTCATCAAGTGCTTCTCATTAACCTCGGGATCCAATAAAAAGCAGCTATAAAATTATTGTACTAGTATAACTGTAGTACTCACTGTGTATGCATGGACTTGCCCAAATCATAAAACATTAGCTATCCCACTGCTAGTCCAACCAGCAACATTCAACTCTAAAGTATGACAAACCTCTGTGTACACACAGTACATTTCAAGACCTTCAATAAATCAAAAATCATGATGTGACCGTGATGTAATATTTTCTATAAATACCTTCCCTATTTAGACTCTTTTCCTGTAGCCTATTCTCTGACCCCTGTAACCACGGTCATTAAGCACTGCTCATAGAAACATGTGTTTAAAACCTAGGCTGTGCCACAAGGTCATTAGGAACTAAATCATCTATGTCTGACTCATAAGGTGTTTTGAGGAGATGACCATACTCCTTGTAGAATCTGGAAGTACAGGGTGGTGCACAGGTCTCAGTAGAGCAAACCTCCTGGGATGACATGACACTATTGCCCCTTTTCCACCAAGGCAGTTTGACTGCTGGTTTGGAGCCAAAGCCTAATTTACAATCGGTTCTTTCTGTTTTGACACCCAAAGCACTGGTTCTGCACCAGGAAAAGTGGTTCTTAAGTAGCACCAAAACGTTGCTGGTCTAGACTTAAGAACCGTTTGTGTCAGGGGCTTGGGGCGGGGCTACTGTTAGCGCTTTGATAATGCAACTTAAGTATACCAATGTTTAATACACTTTTACTTTACCGCAAAATGATCAATTATCAGCACACATGATAGTAGGTAGCTACATGCTAAGGCTACCCTTTTTTTCCTGTGTTAATGATAAAATAATGTTATGTACTTTCTGTTATTCTTGATTGAAACCTCCGTTTATAAAAATTACATCGAGCTGCACGTACACGTTGGATTCGCCGCATTTGGATGCCGATGTAGGTTCGCAAAGCCATGAGCATCAACAGTGAAGCAACATCCGCCATAGTGGATGTTGTGTTTGTGTTTGGCGCTGCTGCGCTAAGGTTGCTGGGAAAGATGAGACGTATTCAGTGACGTTGGCTCTGTGACGGCTCTCTAGCCCATGGAAAGGCAAACCGGTTCTTAGAAGGCTCGCCAGTGGCTTCGAACCAGCACAAGCTCTGAACCAGCACCCGATTCTTTCTGGTGGAAATGGGGTGTATGAGGTACCTGTCCCCCTGAAGCACTTCAGGAGGAGATAGGTGCACATTCTCTCTGCATCCACTGCAAAAAGGATAGCACTTTAAGCACTGGGCAGTCACTTGGATCAGTGGAATATACACACAGATTTTGTGGAACAACTCCCTTATGAGAGTACACAAAGTCCACATACCCAAGGCTCTAATGTTCAGACTCATTTCCTGGATTGCTGTGTTGCAATAGTTGAGCAACCTTCTGCTCTGAGAGAGATAAAACCCACCGGTGCAGATAGTCTGTAGAACAGTCTAAGCTTGCAAGTCACACTCTAACAGTTTTGGAGAGCAGAAGAACTGTAGCTCTGACCACAGTCACAAGCTGCGTGCCAACATGCTGCCCATAATTATATGACATTCATTTCCATTTAAAAATATCAAAAACTACTAAGACGTTATTCTAACCAGGGTTCTGGGAACATTTAGTCCTAAACCGTGACACCTTTAAACACCTCAATAAGAACAGGGTACTGTACAGTGCTCAATGTGAATGCTCTTATGACATGTAAAACACAGATCCTAACTCTATTGTGTCTCTGCCTCTTGCTCTTGTCTTCTGTTTTTCCCATCTCTCTAGCATCTGCCCCCTCCACTGCCGAGCAAAACCCCACCCCCTCCTCCTCCGAAAGCTACAAGGAAGCAGACGTCTATTGACTCGGGGATTGTCCAGTGAGAATGGATAGCATATCGGAGAGAAACTTCGGCACTTCCCTAGACGCTGGGCTTGGGTGATTTTGAATTGGCTTTACAGCGTGATTAAAAACCTAGAGTTCATAGTAAGTCCCTCATCATCTTCACGCTGAAAGAGGTGGCATGTCCAGGGACTCTCCTTTTTTTTTCTTCTACTCACCAATTATTAGTCAAAGCCTCAACC
Source organism: Tachysurus fulvidraco (assembly GCF_022655615.1). Lineage (NCBI taxonomy): Eukaryota > Metazoa > Chordata > Actinopteri > Siluriformes > Bagridae > Tachysurus > Tachysurus fulvidraco. The sequence goes on from NC_062525.1 coordinate 7,707,372, forward strand.
CAGGTGGTAGTGCCGGGTATATTATCTGATTCATTTCACACATCTACAGGCCTGTAAATTGAAAGGCATGTGGCTACAATGAACAAATCAGGACTGTCTGACCTGTCTGCTGTCACCATGCAGGAGTTTTACAGCATTAGAATAATTATTAGTTTAATAATCAGCTGATTTACTTAAGATCTTTGGGTCTTGCTCCCCCCCTACCCCCATCTGACTTTATGATCAAGACTCCAGAGCTTAGGGATTATGATATAATCAGAATATTTACACCTTTTCCACTCCTTTTTTCCCCCCCAATATATACACATGTGTACAGATGTTTGTATATATGATTTTATTTTATTTTTTTTTCTTCTGGAACTGTATTTTATAATGATTGTATTAATATTGGGGCAAATTAACTAGCAATTTTATTTTATCCAAAAAAGGGCTTTTTAGGATTTTAAATGACAGGGATTGTAAAGTAATTCTTTGTTTTATCACCGAATATGTTTTCCCTTTAAATTTCTGTTCTTTTTGCCATGCACACATTTAACTGTCATATCTTTTTGTATAGAAACTGTAATGCTGTAACCTTGGATTATAATACAATGACTGTTCCAAATTTACTACTGACTTAAATAAATAAACTCATTATATGTATTTTTAAAAATGGCTGCTGGGGGCCTTGCTGACCCAAATATATTAAAACTGTCCCTGGTTAAAGCATCGTTGATTGCTGACCTTTACCTTGCTTAATAGAATTGGGCTTAGACTTTTCTTTAAAATTAAAACTGCAGCTTACTTTGCCTTAAATTACAATGGTACAGTCACAAGCCTCTCTAAGTTTATCAAGTGCTGCTAGATTTACTTGTGAAAACCGATAAAAGCAGAACAGTACTTTATTCTGTCTTATTTAGATTGATTTATAGGTAGTATAGGAATTTGTTGATTTAAGGGTTACCTGTAATACTCTAAAGTTGATCATGAAATGTTTAATAAAATTTGTTTGGAAATAATACCGCAGACATTTTATGCACATAATAACTAAGTAGTAAAGTAAAGAAATCAAAGCTTAGAACTTAGTGACATGTTTCTCCAGCCTGTCAGTATCGCAATCCAACACACTGGAAAAACGCCATGTGGATGGCAGTGGGAAATTCTTACTTGTGGAAAAGATGGCACTTAGCATTTATGTGGATGTGAGGATCACCAGCCTAACATTGTTGCAGACCAAGAATTAACCTAACTGGAGTGGCATCTTCGAGGAAAATGCTGCTTGCCACACTGTTAAAATTGTTTAGGAATGGTTTTAAGGAACATGACGGAGTTCAAGATGTCTTGACTTCTAAAATTCTCTAAAAATTTCAATCTGAAAGAGCGTCTGTGGGATGTGCTGGACAAAGAAGTCCAATCCATGGAGACTCCAACTTGTAGATCTGCAGCTGTCTTTGTGCCAGATACCAAAGCATACCTTCAGAGGTCTTGTGAACTCTATGCATAGATGAGTCTGAGCTGTATTGGCAGCACAAGGTGACCTACACAAAACATATGCATATTCATGTATACACACACTTTGTTTAGGAGCAGCACAACAGCTCCTAAACATGAATACTAAGGACACTAAAGGACACTAAGAATAATTTTATATTTAACAATTTTACAATTTTAATGAGAGACTGTTAAAAGGTGTGATGTGTAGGTATTGCAGTAAATGAGGAGTTATTAAAAAATAATGCAGTGCTACTAAAAATGAAGATTCCAGTTTCTAGCTCACATGAGCAAATAGTCCAGATGCTCTCCAAAGATTGCTTTCCTCAATGCCCACAGATTGTCTGATTATTTAGTTGGATTTCTTTTGAACGTTGAATTAAACAAACAAAGCCGCAGTTGCTCTCAGGTTTAATCTGCTACATAAGGGGGCTGTGTAAATCGATACCCTAATTAAGCCTAAAGTAAAATCCTTTCATTAATAAACAATGTGACATACTTGACAATTAGCCAATGTTCTTTAATTTCATTTGGTTTACCAAAGCCCTCCTAATATATCAGCAATTAAGTTCTTATCTTTCAGCAAGAAAGATTTTGTGATGACTCCAATAGAAAAAAAGAAAGTATTGCACAGACATACATTTTTTTTTCCTAATTTCCTTACTTGAATTATAAGTGTTTCAATATGTGTAAAACACTAAGCAGCACAGGGCAGATGATCTCTTGCTGTAGTATATTACGTAGTCCAGTGTTTACTCATAAGGTGGTGGCCTACAGGCAGAGGCTCAGTCCCAAGTACAGTTAGAATCATTGAAAGGACACCCACAAGTCCAAATAAGATTCACTCAAATCTCTTAGCACTGTCTGTCCTATTCCTCAGGGATTCTCCTTTTGAAATCTTCATTCCACTTTATTCAAGCCTTTCAGGGCTATTGCGATTTTAATAGAAGAATGATATATTCATTCAGACGTTGCCATGAGCAAAATTGAATCCATCTTTTCCTGTGAGTGTGTTCATTTCTCCCTCCCTTCCTCCATCAGACCCCGCTGTGATTAAGCGAATATGCTCGCCTGGATCCAAATCAAATCACCCCACACAAATGACCAGCCATATCAGTGTTTTCCAGACTAAGTTGACGTGCCATTTCATTTTAATACCAGGAGGAAGTCTTGCAATAAAATGTCCAAGTGACATTTTTGTATTTGTACTGTTCAGTATAAATTAGTTCCTTACAGAAGCTTTGTGTGATCCCTTTTCCTGGTATTGGAATGACTTCAGTCTTATATTCAGTATATTGTTAGACATTCAGTACCTTATAAACCTGTTTTTTTCCCCATATACTCGAGTTGGAGTAATCAGTGCAACTTTCATACACGTATTGATTTCACGGCTTAGACTAGAAACGGATTCACTTCTTTTGAAGATCTCATTTGTATGTTCAGTGAATTTTTTGTAGATCTATCCTTGTAAATATTGGCAAAATAATTTTTTCCTGACTCTTGCCTGTCTCCTAATAATAACCTTTTCCAGCAAGGGTGGGTGATTGGAGTTGGTGTTCAGGATGACCAGCAAACGTCATTTTCTCAGTTTCAGACAAACGTCAGTTATCATTTTCGTGGTTTAACACTTGTTGGAAAATTCATAGTGCTAATGTGTCTGCATGTACATTTAGAGCAGTGACGCCTGCACACTAAATTGCTCAGGGGCATGCCTCTCTACGGGGTGAAACTCTCCTCCTCCTACACCTTATTTAAAAATGTACTTCTCAAGGATGGCTGGGCATCACAGTTTTACAATGTTAACATCGTCTTTTCTTAGCATCATGGTGTAAGATCAGCATTCTGACCACTTGTGTAGATGAGCCCTGTTCTTAGGTGAATCCTGTTCCTCGTGTCAGATCTTATCCAGGTTTTGCGCATCTCCCCTGGCAGTTAGAAAGGGTGAAACAGAATGCTCCTTATATTTCTGATTGTCCACCTATGTACAATATAATACCTCCAGTATTTCTTGTCATTTGGAACAATCTCCAACAATCTCTCTCAATCTCCATACACCCATGGTAGTTAAATAGGGTTCACAGGACCACAATTACATAAGTAAGCAGCATTACACCACCATTTTCATGCACATGAATAGTTGGGGCTGGTGTTCCATACGGACACCATTACTATCAGGGATTCAAGCTTCATTATGCTTGAAAAATAGCAGTAAATCCCATTTGTGAACCACTAACCTTTTATTTTAATGAGTACAAGGCAGAGTTAACTTAACTTAACCAGATTTGGATTGATTTGGTTTTGGTTCAGTTTATGCCAATCTCCAACCTAATCAAGTTCATCTTTCCATTGATCCCATTGATTACATGCAAGTAAAGCAAGGCTCTACTGAGAAGCCCTGTCAGTTAGATGGATGTGCAGGGGGAATAGAATTCCTTCCTTATTGACCAGGACCCTGTAATCACTAATCAATAACTCCACTCTAACTCATTGTTCAGACAAGGGGTGCTGTTGTAGGCATTAGGATGCTTCATTGCTACAATATCTTATCATGGAACTAAGTTTGTATGCATCAAGACTTCCCTATTCAGAAATAACACTATGGGTGGACTATGGGGGAGGTATGAGTTTACATTATTCTCAGGTAAGACTGTGTCTGTTATCTTCTCACATATAAAATCTGTTCACTTGAAAGAGCAGACTAACCCACCGAATTTCAACCTTTTCGAAACAACGTTTATTGCTTTTTTCGCCCCTAAACTGTATTTATGAGATGGGCTGGGCTGTTTGTCACATGCCCTCTGCAGTGTGCCAAATGAACATTTATTTTCATTTGTTTAGGTGCTTACTGTGTAGTGCTTTTGTTTAAACATCTCTCTTGCATAACTGAATGGAGAAACACTGAAAAAATCACCTACTGCTTTTATTTCAAAACTGTTGCTTTAATGCTGTTCCGTGCACCTCAGAGATACTGATAAGCCTTTGGGTGTGGATGATGGGTTAATGACTATTGTAGTAATTATTTTTTTAATTGAATTAGATTCCAATTGATATTATCTATTGTAGATTGTGTGAGTTATTTTTTTTTGTAGAATCATGGGTGGTCTTAAAAATAAATTGTTTTCTGTAGATTACAGGATTCAAACAAACAGTACATGATGCATGATCCAGGTTTTGGATATGAAGACTCATCTAAGGGTTCTTACTGACCGACTTCATGCACCAGCCGGCAGCTAAATCAGCCACATCTAAACTGTTGTGATAATTGTTTATTCCTCTTGATTTATGAGCATGATTGGCTGGCTGATGGATTATAAACATTTACCACAGGTCGAATCACTTGGACATGGTCAGTCTAAAACCATAATGACGGTGGATGGGAAAAATAACGCTGTCGCAAAAGAAATTTAGATTGGTTTCTCTATACTGGGAACATACAGTATATAGCTTTAAAATATGAAGAAAAAGAGGTTATCATTATAAATTAGTTTTTGGTGACCTGTTCCTATAAGCCATGGGTCAGCAATATGCCTTGTTTTTTTTTTTTTACTGTGTGTAAATAAGGTAATTCAACTTGCCTGGTTTCTTTAATGGCTACTGGACATAATGATCACCTTGGAAGATACATAAAATCTCTTAAATTGGAAACGACATGCGTACGCCCTCTTATGGGTTGATTATTCACTCCCTCTTACCCAGCTAATGTCTCATAAGTGGTCTCAATCAGTAGGTTACAGATCAGTGTGTTCAGTAATTGTACATCATAATTATGTCAAGCATGCAACGTGGACGACTTCTAGAGAGATTCTAGGGAGGATTAAAATGCTTAGGAAAATATGTTGGTGGCTATAAAGAGCTGAGATGTTTGACTAGCAGAATATCTCCCATGGAATCTCCTGTTATTACACATCCTTTATTTTATAGCAATATTTATTTAAAGTTGTTAGGAAGCTCATAATGCAGACACTATGAAAAATGAATAGCATTTTGTGAAAATTAAACACTCAGTGCTGGCCTTCATAACTTTTAATCCAAATGAATGGAATGATCAAAAGTCAATCTGAGCTTAGTCATCAGTTTAAAACTTTCTGCTTGATTTCTCAATTCCACTGGCTTTTGTAGAATAATTTATTTGGCCACAGGCAAAATTCACAAATCACAATTGGAAATATGAATAATTCTGACCTGGAGGCATCTTAATCAAACAAGAATGTGGTTTAATCTTAAGTACTACTTCTCTGATCATTTTTGTGTTAAATTAAGAGCTTTCTCTCTATATCTTTTCATACAGGATCATGAATCTTTCCATACTTTTCAGTTAGTTCCAGGGAGGGGTTACCTTGGCAACCATCATCATATGCAAGGACTAGGGGCTGATCATAGTGAATGCAGATGAGGTGGCGAGGCTCTGCAGGCCTTTCGTTCCACCACATTCAGTAAGCACTCAGCACAATTTCCAATATATTTTACTCATTTGAAGATAATAACTGACCTTCAGTGATGGGGAATTTCTGTATTCATGTACTTTCTTTTGTCCATCAAAATGTCCAGCACTTCAGTGATTTATTTTTTAGGGTTGATACAGGGTCACCAACTGGCAGCCTGTGCTCTGGAAAAGGATTCTGTCGACCAAACTGGGGAAAGATAGTGTGGCGAAGCCAATCCACATATAGAAAAAAAAATCTTGATTTAGATCAGCAACTCTATTTATTTTTTAAACTTTTTTTTTTTTTTTTTATTTCGCTTCTCCTGTCTAATCGATGACACGTGACAACATGGCTTGTTTAGAAACACGCACAATGTTTAATTAAAGATAGACTTGTCATCTCTAGTTAATTCAGTGCCAGTTGAGAAAAAAATAAATAATTCAAACTCATCTCTTATTTATAGCGCTTATAAACTAATCATTTGTGGTTACCCATTAAAATACCATTCAAACATGTTAGTTGCTTATATGGTCTTTTATAAGCTATATATAATCTATGAATTTCATGCAGCTAGACTTATTTTAGCTGAATACCTTCCTCCATTGCTATCATGCACCCCAAAAATATTAGCTGCTTACAATAACTATATATAGTAACTGTGCCGGTTAGGTACAATACCTACTTTAACATCAAACAGACACAAAGAATAAATTTGAACCAAACTTGCATAAGTCACAGCCATGCTATTATGATGAGGTTAAATGTTAAGATGTCAGGATATTGGGATTCCTTGTATTTTGACATTTTCTTACTCACCTTCAGCGGCCTCATCAAAAGTCAAGACCCCAGCCAACTGCCTCTCTGTTTGTCCTGGAGCTACTGAATATCTCAGAATATTCAGTCATAGCTCTTTTTTCTTCCTGCTATCTTAAACTTTTCTCCAGCCAGTTGGTATATAGTTCTGCAGCACTTATATTACTGTCAGCTCCTTTATTAGCTAGATAAATTGGACTGTATTCACCCTCACTTTGTAGGTTGCTTTGGAGAAAAGAGTCTGCCAAATGTATAAAGGTAAATGTAATCATCCTGTTTTAACATATTTAGAGTATTAAACTGAAGCCAGTACACTCTGCTCTCATTGTACTACAGTCATCACTGTAAAATGGAAATATTAATACACTGCATTTTGTCAGTTGACCTCAAGATGCTTTTAAGGGTGCTTAGACATTAAATTGAATATATTCAGCTCTCTTATTATACAAGAGCTATTACTCCAGCTTGGCACTTTGTTCTGAGAGTAACCAGTCAGGAAAACTCCCATCCACCACTGCAGACTTCATCACGAATTGACAAGACATGATCGCTCAATCCCACAGTGACTAAATGTCAAGGGCATCTTATGTTCAGACCAGTGTGTTCAGTAAGCTCAGCATTACATGTTGAATAAACTTCGAGTGCCAATTCTAACAGTTTTATATAGTGACCCCTTTGTTCAACCATCAACAGCAGTCATGCATTTTATATGAAAGGTTTAAAGTTTTAGCACACAGTGAACCTCAGTCTCCAGGTGATGCTATGCTGATGTAAGCTGTAAGAGTTCTTCTGTAGAGCTGTAAGAGAAAATCTCTTTCTAATTCCATAGGAAGTGTTATAGACAGAGTTAAATAATGTACTGATATCCTTATATGTTGGTTTTCATCATTATTTATGTTAAAGTAACTTCTACTTATACAGTAGTTTCACCCTCAGACACTTCAACTGCAGAATTCAAACTTAGAAATGCTTTACAGAGCACTTTATTGAAAATAAATCGGGGAAATATTTTTTACCTGTGCAGCAGTCAGTAATGAATAAATAAGGTATTCTTGTGTATAAATAATAGGATAGGTCTGTGGTTTATAATCTCCTTTTTTTCCTTGGTCTCAGATGTTTCATCCACACACACACACGACTACTGGTACAGGAAAATAATACACATAGCCATACAATCTCTGAAGAGGAACATCAGCAGTAAAATAGGCATATTTGAGAGCGTGATGACCTTAAATGTAGCTCTATCACAGGATGCCATAAATCAGTATTTTTTTTGCTGCATTGGTCAACTACAGTACAACGGCTATTGTTGTGGACTAACAGCATCTTGTAGCACGAACGACTCGCCTATGTAGCGGAAGACCACACAAACAGGAAGTGCATCACATGTACAAATTGCCTATCCTCACTACAGAGGGATTGCATCCCTCACTACAGAGTTCCAAACTGCCTCTGGAACCGACATCAGTGCCAGTATTGTGCTTAGGGAGCTTCATGGAAGGGGTTTCTAAGGCAGAGCAGCTGCAGAAAAGCCTAAGATCATAATGTGCAGTGCCAAGCATCAGTTGGAGTGGTGTAAAGTATGCTGACACAGCAAACTGGAGCAGTGGAAACATGTTCTCTGGAGTGATGAATCACTCTCTGTGAAGGAGTGCATACTCCACATACTGGAAGTCTATAAACACTGAAACCCTATGGGATATACTGGAACATGTCAATTATAAGAAATGCCTGATGAAAACTGATTGACAGCGGCAATGTTTTTGATCCTAAACATCATTAAAAGCACTTACAGATGAACTTACCATTCCTGATACACAGCTATTTGCGCTTTCAAACTATTACATGTCTGGCTTTTGGAGTGGTCTTTGTTGGTTGGCCACATTTGGGGATTGTACTAATGATCCTCCATTTGAACAGAATCTTTCAGCTTCTAGATTTCTGGAGTCCAAACACTTTAGAGGTGGTTTTGTAGCCGTTTTCAGCCCGATGAACAGCAGTAATATATTCTGCTACTTAGGTAAACTAAACATTATAGTATATTAACTGTATATACCATCAAATTAGTTAAATTTTTCTAAGCTGTATTTCAATTAGTTCAAGGCCTAGAGACAAAATTCTGCTCTAATCCTAAAGCCATTAAGCACCTCTGGGTTAAATTGGGAGCAACTTTGAATAATATGCAAAACCTGCTTTTGTAAACTAGTTCTTGGATTTTTGCCATACTTTCAAAAAACTGCTTGGTTCTCAGGTCTCAGTGAGTGCCCTATTTTATTTATAGAACAGAAATATATCAAAGTCTGTTGTCCATGATGGAAGTTTGTGGAAGTAGATCATGGGAAAAACAAGGGAGATTTCTGAGGACTTCAGAAAATGGAGTACTACCTTTAGACCAAATTTCACTTCACAAATCATTTCCACTTCACATGCTTTGGTCTGTGATACACAATTCCTTCATTCATTCATTTTCTAACGCTTATCCGAACTTCTCGGGTCACGGGGAGTTGTCTTCGGGCATCAATTCAGGCAATCAATACACCCTGGACGGAGTGCCAACCCATCACAGGGCACACACACTCTCATTCACTCACGCTATCACACACTACGGACAATTTTCCAGTGATGCCAATCAACCTACCATGCATGTCTTTGGACCAGGGGAGGAAACCGGAATACCCGGAGGAAACCCCCGAGGCACGGGGAGAACATGCAAACTCCACACACACAAGGTGGAGGCGGGAATCGAACCCCCAACCCTGGAGGTGTGAGGCTAACCACTAAGCCACTGTGTCCCCCACGATACACAATTCATTTTAGAAAAAAAAAATTAATTAAAAGAGGAAGAATTTAGCTTCTGAGTGCTATGAGGGAAAAGTGTTCATACAATCATCCTGAGATTGCAAGTTTGAATTCTGACCATGCCACAACAATCTAAGCAAAGGCAAGCAAAATTGGAATGGCTTTCCTTCCCGCTTCATGTGTCTCAGAGGAAGTTGCATGTGTGACCCACACTCCCAGGTTGGTAGTTTTAATGTGTTGTAGGAGTTAGTTAGTGCGTGGAAATCAGCAAGACCAAATTGGGAGAAAAAATGTTGAACCGATACAACCAGTAATTGAGTGCCGTTGAGCCTGGGTTATGGCTAGTAAATGAAGTTTAAAAGTTCACCTATATAAGCTTAATTATTGACGTCCAAATGTTTCACACATAGTGTTTTTTAAATGCCATGTTTACTGTTTTTGTTTATTTGGTTCTTCAGGTACATTCTGTTATTAAAATTACTTAGCTCCATATTACATATGCTAAATGCATAATTCATTTATATGCAGAGCTCAAATATGACTTTTATATCTGGGGCAGAATAACATGGCTGATTTAACCATCAAGTGAATAGACTGACGCAGAGTTCCCCCAGCAGGCTGTGCTTTTGTTTTTGAATCCTTCTTGTTCTTTCACTTTATCTGGGTGACGCATTAGCTGTATGCTCACATCTCGTATGGTCAAAGTGTGTCTGCTGGAAGAAATGGTGGTAAAGAAATGTTCAGGCCTCCTCAGTGTAGCCAAATCAAGTTAATATTTTTGAAAATTCTACATGTTAGTAGATCTAACTGCACTGAATGACTAATCTAACAAGCAATATGAAAGTATGTGGTATTTTATTCTTATAAATAAAATACTGCATGTCTTATAAAAATAGACAGAATATGAAAAATGGTAGTGTGGTGACAGGTATTATGTCTATTGTAACTGTGTAAGCCATTTTCAAATATATGAGGAGAAAATGCTCTTGATAAAAGTGCTCTATCATCCTTTAAACCGTCCTTTGCCAGGGTATTTTTTTTACTAAATCCTACAGTGTCCCCTTTCATTGATATTGATAATTTCTGATAAATTATATTACATTGTTGTTCACTTCTATCAGCTTATTAGTAAACAAGAATGTTATACTATACTATACGATACGATACTATACTATACTATACTATACTATACTATACTATACTATACTATACTAGGGCTCAAAAAAAAACTTGTAACAAATGTGTGTTGAATAATTAGGATAATAATACTATCTCTCTGACTTCCACGTGTTTAGAGGTTAGTTACTAATCAGCCCATTCTGTTGTTTAATTAAAAAGCAATCATCTGTTTTCCTCTCTCAAATAAACAAGGATGTTTGACTGCATAGAAACTCCAGTTGCTTTCCCTCGCAATTAGGCCACGAACGGACGTCGCTAGGAGACACTTGATTCTCTTGAAGTGGAGAGGTTTCACAGCAATTCTGTCCAAAGTGTGCCAATCAAACTCGCTCTAACCTAACCATGCGCACATATGGTCTTTTTTATACCAAAAGTAGGTCAACATCTGCATAAAGCCTGCAAACAACTTCTTATGTCTTATTTCTGTCAATCAGTTATGCAACCTAATTAAAAAAAGACAGAGACAGCCTTTAAAAATAAAAGATGTGAGCAGAAAGTTAAAGCTTGTCTGCTGTCTCTGCATGCTTTCCATAAAGGACGGTTATAATGCAGAGAAAACGTGTGTTTTTACAGTTCAGTGTGATCCTGTAGGAGTCTTCCAGTGCATCACTGAGCTGATCATAAAACAGCATAGAATTTAAATGGAGCTAGCCACTTGACTTTTGCTAGCTAGCGACCTAAAATATAAGCTTTACATGTAGGGAAAAGGCTTCTGCACTGTATTCTAACTGTATAAAAGACATGCAAAATTTGCCACTAGCTGGATAAGATTAGCATGCTAGTTAGGACACTACGGTGCCTGAGAAGTGCAAAACACATTAACAAAACAACAAATGCAAAAACAAAACAACAATCCCGAGAACAAAATAACAAATGCAAAACCAAAATAACAAATCCTAAAATAAATTAACAAATTAGAAAACAAAATAACAAATCCTAAAATAAATTAACAAATTAGAAAACAAAATAACAAATCCGAAAACACAACGACAATTCAGACAAAACAGAAAAGGTAGGTATCGTTTGTGATTGAAACACTTACCGATCATTGGACAAGACACCTGTCTGTAATGTGTCTGTCTGTGTTTTCCCCTTGTTTCTGTCTGCCATCTCTCCCTGATGTTAATTGTTGACCCCGCCCACCTATCTGTTACCATGGACACTAATTACATTCTATCTCTTCCTCAGGTGTTTTGTCTTAGTCCTTGTCTGTCTCTGTTTTGTGATTGGCTCTCGTTCACCATATATACTCTGTCTGTTCACTTCAATGTTGTTGGTCGTTTTTGGTGTTGGTGTGTGCATGTCCGTGTTCCCGTTTCCTGTTTGTTCCGCGTTGCCTGCCTGTTTGTTTGTGTTTTGTTTATTAAAAACCTTAAACTGCGTTTGGATCCTCACCCGCTTTTGTTTCACCGTGTCACCCCGTGACACTGTCATTCAAGATATACAGGTATGGAATCTTATGTGTAATCTGTAAAGTTCTCCATTTAAATATAAGAAAATAACAGAAATAAACATTGGCAAGCAAGGGAAATGGAAATAATTCAGCACTACTTTGAGGAAGGACATTCATATGGAGTGATTTTGGAGATGCAAAGACCCAAAATATACCAATACAAAAGAAAGCAGAAACCATGAATGACTCACTCTTAAAGGTATTTGAGACATTCAACATTGATTCATTAACATTCAAAGAAATGCCCAAACCTTCAAAAATTGTTCACTGTTTTCTAACTGCAGCACTGTTCAACTGGGCTTCAATACAAATTACACAACAGGGAGAAATCAGCTGGCTTGCATTCAGTCGCTTCACACCAAATAATTTCCTTATTGCTTTAACGACAGACAGAAAATCTAATTATATTTTATGTGATAATGTTTTGAGGATGTGAGCTGGCATCATTGTTGCCAATTCTTTTTATATTAGAAAAAAGTAGCTATATTTATTGGGTCATCATGGTTGTATATCAAACCACATGATAAGAAAATTCAATTACATAGAATACGTAGCTTAGCAATGATACTGAAAGGAATGAAGTCATTTGCTCATGGCACCATACGCTGTTGGACTATGTACATATTCACAAGATAGCATCATTTCTAACGAGGACACGATGTACTCAAGGGAATGGTTACAGAAATTAACCTTGATCGAGTGCAGCTCTATAAGGTTTTACCCACTAGATTTGTCAATTGATTCTAAAAAAATAAAACTGCTAAAAGTAGTCTAGCACCATAGTCACTCAGTAGGCGACACTAGCTGTGACACAAGTATGACAAATACATACAAAACTCTTGCCAATTCTGACCTAATGCCCCTGAAAACAAATGTACTGTAGCTTAAAATAAAGCAAGCTGTCTTAAAAGGTACCGTCATCTAAAAAGGAAAGCCATATTTCTGGGAAAATGAAATGCTAAAACTAATCACATTTGTGTTTAGAAAGCAGAAAATCCACAAAAACTCAGATGGCATTTGTAGTGTGCTTTTAATTATATATATATATATATATGTATATATAATTACATATGCACCAGACAAGACAAAGCTTTATAGAAAGCTGATCACATTTTATGCTTACTGTACATGATATCGAACTTGCAACTCAGAATATTGTTAATGAAGGCAAACCGTACTAGTCTGTACAGTAACATGCAAAATTACTGCAGATTAAACACAGAAATTGCACAATAAAATATTTTTAATTACTAGGTGTCTTATCTGTTGATGGCTGTGTGTATCAGCTAAAAGCTAGTATTTGTGAAAATCAAGAAATTCACAAGTAGGCTTTTATTCATTCAGTTGCAAATGATCCTTTTGAGTGTCCAGGCCCATTTTTATATATTTATGTATTAATCTTTAACAGAATAAAAACGAAGGGTTATGATAAATAGTTTGACATCCCAAAGTAGCAAATGAAGACAGAGACTGAATTCATGAGTACATCATTGACCTCGCAGTAATGAAATATATTTTCTGAAGCTAGCATTGCTCAAAGCATTTATAAATCTAACATTCACTGCTACAATGTTAAATGCAAGAGCAGGGCTGTGTGTGAGAATGGCAAAGTGATTAGAGAGCTGTGATACACTACAAAATGCTTTATTAAATGTCCTTAATTATGCCAACATTTGGATGACTGTCTTAAATTTTCAATATTACAGCCATGATATAATAGTGTGTATTTCCCTGATGACAAACGTGACTGCAATTTCAACCACTCATTCCATTGCTGAATTATAGCAGACTGAACCCTCCCTAAAGGACAGACATAATGCAGAGAAGCCCTGAGGTTCATAACTACTCAAAAAAGGCAGTGTCTTTTCTCTTGCACCAAAGCGAAACCAGTGCGCGGAGAACTGAGCCTAAGTGTAAATGGTGAAGTGAAATATCTCACAAATTATGAATGATGAGTTTCAATGCATGTCCTAGATGCAGTAGAATGTGAATTCCCTGCAGTCTGCATACAGAGCAAAGGCCTACACATATAGAATACGTGATGAGTGCAATGGGCTTCATAGTTTGGAGTAATGCTGCCCCCATCTGTTAGGTACACCTCAATATGGGCTTTCCTTAATTTAACATGCACAATTCTGCACAGTTCAGAGGTGTTTTCAGTTGAGATTGATTCTTATGCCTTTAATTGTGGATTCGTAATGTTACTCAGAATAAATACTCTTTATAACATAACTGTACAATAGGAGCAGGGAAAAGCACTTGATTTTTTTTTTTTTTCTGAATTCTGATAAATACTATATAGTCTGAAAATTCTGAAAACTACCGGCTATCTATTCAGGGATAACAGCATTACTGCCAAACCTAAAAGAATTAGAAATTTATAATAGGAAATACACTGATTAGCCATAACATTAAAACCATCTGCCTTGGTTGTGTAGGTTCCCCTTGTGCCACCAAAATAGCTCTGTGACTCATCAAGGCAGGAACTTCTCAATAACTGTGAAGGTGTTCTGTGTTTACCGAATCATGTAAGTTATCGAAGTTGTGGGGTGGGGTCTCCAGTCTTGTTTGTCCAGGACATCCTGCAGACGGATTAAGATCTGGAGAATTAGTCAACAACTATTTGTGACATTACTGAAACCATTCCTGAGCAATTTTTGCATTGTGGTAGGAAGCAGTATCCTGCTGAGGATGGTTCACTGCCATCAGGGCATACTGTTGCCATGATGATCTGTACCTGGTCTGCAGTAATGTTTAGGTAGGTGGTGCATGTCAAAGTGTAACATCCACATGAACTCCGGGACACAAGTTTTCCCAGCAGAACATTTTCCAGAGCACAGCTCTGCCTTTTTTTTTTTTTTTTTTTTTAAGTCTTATTAATGTGTTATTAGACCACTAAAACATTTTATTACTCATCATCCTTACAGTGTGGATACAGCGTCCATTTTCTTTCTTCATTTTTGTCTGTTTTCAAGTATTTAGCTAAAATGTCATCCAACTGTTTTCCAAAGCAGTCCTGAATAAGCCACATCTACTTATTTTCTGTACCTGAACACAGAAATAGAAAGTGGTATTGTGTTACACCCCTAGTGAATCGGTAAGTGTGTTTCCATGAAGGTGAATTATGGACTGTATTACACTGAGATCTCTATCAAGGTTTAGATGTACAGATAATGGGATTTGGCTGGACATCAGTGATGCAGTTGGTCTGAATAATGAATTCTCTTGGGCAAATCTTGAGTTCTAATGAATTATTTACTACAGTTTCTGCAGTGCTGCTCGTTTCCTTCCAGGTTTATTGCAGCCTTTGTTGGAATACAGTCATAAAAATTAATCACTCTTTTTTTTGTGTAAATACATAGAGAAGGCAGATTTCAATCATTACTGAGACACAACTAAAAAAGGTAACAAATTATTTATTTATGTAAATTTTAAATTAATCATTTACATACATATACTTACAAGTTTGAAATACAGCTTTAATTATTCTCTCCTATTAAAAACCATAAATAAAATTATTTAGATACTGATAATAAATTGGATAACAATGTGAAGAATGTCAGGAACTCCTTAAAGTTGTCTGATGCTAAAAACGTATCTTTACAGATAACTGTGACTCATATTCACCTAGAATCTTGACTTGACTTGAATCAGATTAGTATCTCAAAGTTCCACAGATCTGACATAGTCATCCTGCAGAACATGCAGATATATTTGCTTTCCTGTTCACAAACAGTTCAATAATTCTGTTAATTATCATCCCATTCAGAGCTGAAGGAGGCATGTGAGACAAGGTAAAGCACTAAACATTGCAATACATTAGTTCTCCTTTTGGAGTTATGTGGAGTACCACGTGTGTAGAGAAACAATTTTCTTTGCTGCCCACTAGAGGGAGACAATGACTTTGCCTTCAGTAAACCCTAATCTAAATGTATCTAACAAATCAATGAATGAATTAGTCATTAATCAAACATGTTTGACCTGTAATAATATTCTGCTATATATTTTTAACATTTATAAAGCTTTAAAACTATAAAGTTTTTCACTTTCCTTATATATACACACATCTAACCCCATTACCCACTATAATATTAACTGTAATACATCAAATATATAAAACACGCATGAGAGAGAGTAATAGGGTAATTATTTATCCATTTGCTTCCTGTAACAGTTATCAGGCATGTAAAGATTATTATGTAAGATTATAATTATTTAACGACCTCATTTTCACCCTACATTCCTAGAGAGAGAGAGAGAGAGAGAGAGAGAGAGAGAGAGAGAGAGAGAGAGAGAGCCTATCTAAGCATGAATGATGGATATTTTTGTGTTTTTGTTTCTTTTTTCTAAGTTGAGTTTTAAGGATTGGAGTTGGATTGAATGCATAGCTGGCAACCCAAAGATCAGCCGCGAAATAGACGATTAATTATTATGTCGATTATTACGACACCTAGTCAGCCAATCAGATACCGTAGTTCCGCTTTACACTGAGTCAGATCGCTTTATTCAACTAATACGAGCCGACACCCAAACGGCTCTGAATCATATTCAAAAATCTAATTCAAAATCATATTCTTTAAAATAACATTATAACATTACTCGGCATTGTACTTCTTTAAAATCTTTTTAAAATACACATCGTCCAGTACAGTAAGCTAAGCATCCCTGCATCAGTGTTATTTTGCCTGCTAAAATGTTAAACAGATTAGATTATCGTGCAAGACTATCACTATTACATAGAAAAAGAAAAAAAAGAAAAGAAAAATAATACACGGCTCATGATTGTTCATTAATAAAGGTGACTCAAATAACCGACTCATTCGCGAACGACACATCATAAAAACCAATATCAACATCTTTGGACAGGGTTCGCAGGAAGCTGTGTTGTATCTGAAATACTGCTTACACGAAATTAAACACATACTGTCAGCTTAATATCAAGGTAAGGGTCAAAAAATGTATGTTTCCTAAAACTGCAGCCACAATTACACCACCACAAACATACTGAAAATGAAGCATGTGGCCAACGTGCTCATAAAAGACACCTAATATCTAAGGTATCAATAAATTGGAAACAGTTTTAACTTGTTTAAACTTTTTATGTTGGTGAATTTACTCTAGATTAATTAACAAAATGTTATTACTTTATGATTCACTGTATAAAATGCATTAATTGATTATTGGATGAATGAAGGTATTATGGCCATATAAAATAATATTTTTAAAACAGAAATCTGAACTGGGTAATCCAGAAAATATACATGGATTAAACACACCCAGATGTTGAGATGATTGAACTCAAATGATTATTTATTTATTTATTTATTTATTTATTTTTAGAAAAGTTAAGTCAAATTTAACAATTATTTTGCCAAAGCATTTATACAATTCAATACACCAATACACTAATGTGAATAAATATACTCAGAAAATAAAGGGTAAATATAATTCTTTAGGTCTTCACATGTCCTCTAAGAAAATGTTTAACCCTAAAACAGTTTTTCCCAATCAGACGAGGCTCAAAGCTAAAACCATAATTGAAGCTAAAACCTTCAAAAGTGATAGTTATTTATGTATTTACAAGACTGTATTATCACCCCCTTTAAATCCACATTTATAATATAAATAAAACAGCTAAATATTCTTAACTTTGACGTCATATCTGTGTAGGAAATATGATTGTATTTGATTTTCAATAATATTTAATTAACAATGAAGACATAATTTTGAACATGCTTATTTAAAATAGATCTACCAGAGGGAGGTGGTAATGTAAAGATGGGATGCAGTTTCACTCGCATTGGCACATGCAAACGCAAGCAATTCAATGGAAGCACTTAAGAATTTGGGCTTTTTATACGTGCTGTGCATGTGCTTAATGTGTAGGCATTTATTTATTTGTTAGGACAATGACGAGCAATAGAGTGTCTACGGGCGAAAACACAGCAAAGACTTATAATGAAAGTGATTATTGATTTGACAATAAATATAAATTGAACTAGATTGATTTTGTTTTTTGTTTTTCTGACCGTTACCTGATTTTTCTGTACATGTGTCTAAGATTCTTTTGAGAGGAGATTGTCCTGCACGAATAATAAGACTTTTAATTAAGAAATATGCTTTTAAATGCATCTATTTTAAGAGTTAATTTATAAAAAAAAATTTCAGATTGTTTCTCAGTGAAAAACAGATGGATGTGTACAATTGTTTTGTTTCTTGTCAAAAAGTACAGTATAGACCTATTTTTTGAAAACATTTTTTTTATTTAGGGCTATTTGTTTTCCTTCTGACATATATGATGATAATTCCATGTTTATTTATAAATAGACCTGCTATACTTAATATGCCACTAGGCATATTAAACGCAAGACAATCAGTGTAAGGACATACTGCCTTTTTTAGGCATAAAGAAGATAGCAGTTAGTTTATAAAATCAGCTAAGGAGTAGCTCCTTTAACATGCATATCACCCGCAGGATCTTGACGCCGGGTTGTTGCATATTGGATGAAGGCCATCAGAGTGAGCTGAGTGTGGGAGGCGTCCTCATTCACAGATTCATTTATTTACCCTCCCTACAAACCTGCTTAAATACCCCTCCCCGGAGACCTCTTACAGCATTGTATACTGAAACCCCAGCAGAGAGACACACACTACAAACCTGACACGCTCCATGTTTCTCGAAGGAGAGAGGATTATGAGCGCCTTCGGGCAGCAGCCATCGCCGCAGCAGCTGAGCCCGGTGGCCAACCCTAGCGCGCAGGACATGTTGGACATGGCCGCCTACTGCGACAATCTAAGCGCCTACCACCACCACCATCAACAGCAGCAGAGCGCACATCACCCGTCACCCAGATCTTCTGTTCATGCTCAGGCGTACGGTCTGACCGAGTACGCAGCTCCAGGTGCTAACCCTTACCTGTGGCTGAACGGGCCGAGCATCGGCACCGCCACCTCTCCGTACCTTCCGGGAGGTACAAATGGGGCCTCCACCTACATGCAGCCTGGTTATGGTACGAGTCAGCGACAGTTCCTGGCACCTTCAGCCGGTTTCCACGGGACCGACCTCGGATGGCTGGCCGTCCCGGGACAACAGGACCTTTTCAAGATGGTTCGACCTCCATACTCATACTCCGCTCTGATTGCCATGGCTATCCAGAACGCACAGGGCAAGAAACTGACACTCAGCCAGATCTATCAGTATGTCTCTGACAACTTTCCGTTTTACAAAAAGAGCAAAGCAGGCTGGCAGAACTCCATCAGGCACAACCTGTCCCTTAATGACTGCTTTAAGAAGGTCGCACGGGACGAGGACGATCCCGGTAAGTCAGTCTCAGTGCATGTGCATTTTTAATTTTAATACGTTTATTTTTCTGGGGAAATGCCTGCTTGATGACAGTTTAAACATTTTCATTCTGCCATCGTCTATATGCCATATGAATGTGGCAGTTTCTGAAATGGGTTGGTTGCCGTTTATTTAAATTATTATCCGAATCATAAAAGATCAAAGCTATGTTTAAGATGTTCAAACTTGCATATTTCTTTCAGGCAAGGGCAACTACTGGACTCTGGACCCGAACTGTGAGAAAATGTTTGACAACGGTAACTTCAGGAGAAAGAGGAAGAGACGAGTCGATGCGGTAAAAACGGAGGACGTGAGCGCGCAGAAACCGGCTGACACGGTGAGCCTAGCTGGGACCGTGCAGCGTTCACCGAGCCCGAGCGACCCCAAATCCTCACCAGGACTCACCCCGTGTTTCAGCACGTTCGTCAGCACCATGAACTCGGTGGTGACAGGAAACGGAGACGGGATGAGGGCGCGGGACACCGGTGCGCTGCTGGCGGATTTAACACGGGGTCGTGAGGGTGTGTCGCCTCTGAGCTCCTACTGCCCGGGAGAATCAGCGCCTCCGAGCGACCCGGGACACATGAACAGGCTGAGCTACTACACACCCGGTCTCGGCAACCACTTTAGCGTGAACAATTTAATCTACAGCCGTGAAGGAACCGAGGTTTAGGCGGTTCTTGGATAGACAGAATAGCATCTTATTTGCGCTCTGTGAGCGCACACCTCATGTTTTTTTTTTTTCCTTTATTCTATTATTATTATTTTGGTTTGGCTTGTTTTTTTTAAACATTACAAACCAATTGCACTGTCAAGTTCTGTAAATATGTATATGCACAGTAGAAAATGTCCAGTTTTCCAACTGATTTGTCAGGCTTGATGTTATTGTGAGGGTATTGCGTCTGTTGCAAAGAAAAACCCCTGTAAATGCTGAGAATTTACTCAAAGGGAAGCTAAAAGACTCTTACTGTGTATGCAACATGAGTATTGAAATGCTATTTTTATAATAGCAATGTTTCAGTAAGCATGTTGCCTCATGTTTATGGTCCACATTGTCAAATTTATTTCGGTTCCTTTTTGCAGAGGGATGTCGATGTGTAGTTTATTTAATTATTGCGTTCGTATTTTGTAAATTATGTTGTAAATAAACTGTTTAAAAAACCAAAAATGTCTTGGAAGTGAATTATTATTATTATTATTATTATTATTATTATTATTATTATTATTATTATTATTATTATTATTATTATGGTAGGGTGCTTGTTGCCCTCACATTCTCTAACGTTGACACAATAATCCCACAGCCACCTCCTTTCTTTCCACTAAACCTGTTCTGCATCATTAAATGTAACAAATACTTAGTAGATACTTTGGTATAAACTTGACCAAGAACTACAAACGTAAACACTGTTATTGTACCAGACGTTCTATACACATGTTTAAAACGTTTTAATAATAATAATAATAATAATAATAATAATAATAATAATAATAATAATAATAATAATAATTATAATAATAATAATGAATGACTAAAAACTCTCTCTCTCTCTCTCTCTCTCTCTCTCTCTCTCTCTCTCACACACACACACACACACACACACACACACACACACACACACACACACACACAAACAAACACACACACATCTGTGTATTTATGAGTGTTTGGAACTTAAATTCCTTGACTACTTTTAAATTATTTACCTTTTTGTGTGTTCCACGTCACCCTAGAGACATTTTTAGTCAATGCCCTTTTAGAAAAGCCTGACTCATTCCAGTAGCACATCATGTACAGCAGTTCCTTTGAGCTAATTTTTTTTTTTTTACCGCATTAAGTGTTTAATCCAGCGCAGGAGTGAACGCGCGTCCTCGCTGCGCGCTCCACTAATTACAGGCTGCTTCTCTGTGCTATCTCTGTGCTCCCCATTCTCACGAAGCGTTTATTACCTGTCAGGTACCTTATGTGATTGTGTACATACTTACATCACTCGCTGATTGCAAGTTTCTCTTGTAGCTCAGTTGGTTTAACTCGTATCTCATGGATAACAGTCGGTAAGCCTTAGACATTTTCCGCCTGTCACTTCGGATCGAGCTGATTCCAACGAGTCAATGCAGCTTTCCGAGTCCTGTGGGTTGAAGAGTTCAGCTGGGCGCTTTTATTTATACTTAGCTTATTTAACGGTGGATGAAAAATTTGTCTTTTCATCCAGATCGTCAGTCTTTCTTTTTCTTTTTACAGGATGACTTTACTGCCCACAGCTGTTCCCCAATTATTTACCCGAATCGGGCGTTTCATCACTGTTAAGCTGCTCAGAAGTGTGTGAGAAAGTGGGCTGATGTACAGTGGGGCTTTTCATATCTGATCTCTATAGGGTTCAAGTCTGGCTCGAGAAATTAATTTCCTAGTGGACTGTATCTAGGTCCACATGGTTACTCCTGTCCTATATCATATCCAGAATCACAACACATTTAGCTGCAACATTATTGATCAGAGTGGAGAACAATACTGAAACAATACATACATTATTTAATGGAAGTAATAGTAATTATTTAATAATGTTCAATGTTCTTATAGAGTGAGATTCAGTTTAGTTAACACACTGAAATAATTTTCATAGGAAAAATGTAAATACTTTTTAATCATAGGCTACTGGAGAAAATTATTATTAACATTTATATTTATAGATTCCATAACTATGAGCTTGAATATATAAGGTAGTGACTATTAACAAAATAATAAAACAAAATAATTTAAGAAATACTTTAAGTCTAAAAATAACAGTGAGCTTTTACTGTAAATGGCTTTATTAATAAATAGTAGACTTCTTTCAGCTTGCATTTCAGCATAAATTTGTATTTTTCTGTTCTGAAATAAACTTTTAAACAGGAAACAACTTGGAAAATACATTTAGCTTTAATCATTACGCAGAACTTCTTCCATTTTATCCAGTAGAAGGCCAGAGAAGATGAAGCCTACAGTGATGCAAATACTGAAGAGCTAAATATCCACCAGTTTATCAGAAACAAGTGGCCTATAATATGAATGACTGCAAATGAATGATCAGGGAAATGTTTTATCTACACTCTTTCACTTTTCTGATTGGGTGGGTGGAAAACTACATGGTATAAATAAATAAAGAAGATTAAAAGAAGTTTTTTTTTGTGACCTGTGCTCTTTATTAAATTAAACATTGAACATGTTCTGTGCTTTGTTACATATATTATAAGCAAAGACTATATAAAAAGCTGAAAATATGTGAAATCTGTGATGGTGTACAGTTTACTGGGAAAAAAACAACAACAAAGGGTCAATAAATATTTGTGTTATATAATTATTTGATATAATCATGAATGATAATATCAGGAGAAGCATCAGATGAGATTATTTTACTGAAATGTAAAACCATGGTTAAGACATTGTTATTAATTTAATTATACACAAGAAATAATTGAAATTGTTGTTTTTAATATTGTAAAATATATATTATTCTAAAACAAATATAAAATTTTTTTAAATAATTTGTTTAATATATAGAGAAAATTTTTAATGGGACCAAAGCTTCTGTTTGAATGTTAGGTGTTCCTTGTGTAGTGGTTGTGTTGTGCAGGTGGTGTGGAACCAGGTAATGAAATATCTTCACACACTTCACACTCCACTGATCACTGGCTTGAAGATTCCCTTTACCCACACCGTGCCAGGCTGACCCCTCAGGCCCTAAGGCTATACTTGCCTTCCACACCCATGTTCCTTATGCTGCCTGAGCCCTCATACCTTCTCTATAGAAGCAGCCTCTGGGGCAGAGATGATCTTCTGTCCTCCTGCCTTCTACGCTCCTCTAAACTAAGACCTTAACGAATGGTTTCAGGCTCTCATGAAGCCAGGTAAGTTCATGAGCTGTACCCATTTAGAGTTTGAGTTTCTTAGCTAAACTAATCCTGTTTCCCACAGCAGGAAAAGGAAGGAAATATCGCTGTCCTTTGACACCTGCTACCTGATCCTGACCCTATAGCATATGGAAAGGGGACATATTTGGTGGAAGTGCTTTGGTGTGTTTGGGGTTGATGCCTTCCAGAAACACAGCATTCTTCAAGAATAGTGATGTAACACAGTCTCTTTCCATACAGAAATTAAAAAACTAGAAGCAATGATTCTTTAGGAATGTTATGATGTTTTTGCCATTTTTATGTATAATAACATATGAATTACTACTTATAGTTTTTCTTATACTTTTTTCATCTGAAGGATAATATAGAAATTCATGCAGGCATGTTATATGAATAAAAATTAATATATCGATTTGTCTGATTATATTATTTATACTTATTTCTTTTTATCGTAGTTCCTTTCTTATATAAAATCTAAAATACAAACTAAAATAAGAACTGAAATGCAAAATGATTCCAAATACCAGACCATTCATCTTTTTTTTCTTCCTCTCATTAAAATTCCTATTTTTATTCTTCTTAATAATTCTAATTGAAAATTCTCATTTTAGTAATTTTTTTTTATAGGTTTTTAATCTTGCCTACAGCTACAGTCAACATTGATGCTGTGATGGACACCTTGAAGTGATTAAGTGGAAAAGGAGGAGGTTATTGTGGGTGAATTGGAAGTTCGGTTACCGTGGTGAAGGGAGTCTTTCAGCGCAGCCCGAGGGAGTGCACTCATCCAGTAAGTGACAGAGAACATCCCAGTGAATCATGGTCCAGATAGAATTGCACTATACGAGGTGTGAAACATCAGTGCCGTTAGCCTGAGCAGATGCTTTTGCCTGATAGAGGTTGGACACCTCAGCCATGTTGTGTCTCAGTGCACTCAGGTTTTAGAGGTGAATTTGAGTTCTGCTTCCTCGTCAATGCAAACTGACACTCTTATATACTCTTTATTAAAGGGCTATAAGCTGTTATTCAATATTTACATGTTATATTTGAATTAAAGTTTAGATAGCTTGAAACATGATGCACTGTAAGTATTGTGTAATACAAAGTGTAGGACTGCAACTTAATCCATTTAATCTTAGTACAGGAATTTTACTGTATCATTTTCCAGAATTGTGCAATAGTGAAAAAAGTTGGTCACTATGGCTAGAGAAAAATTAAAAGAGTGTAAAAGTGCATCAACTGATTAAAATGTAAACAAGTAGTAATAGTAATAAGAGCAAAAGTAATAACTGCACATTATGCACATATGATAAAAATCATTGAAATAATAAATTAGCTTTAATTCTGGTCAGGATGTAACAATAAACTGAACATTCTTCCCAGTACCATGGTTTATTTGAGCCTGTATAAGTTATTATCACATGTAATAGCTCCCAGGCTATGCAGTCTGGTCTGATAATTTATAACGCTGATGGTTTAGTCATCCTACGGTCTGTACATCATATTCAAAGGCACATTAAATGCTATGTCTGGGCTGGGGCAATATGGTCTTACCTCAAAACTGCTTTTATGCCCAGAGTGGCTGCGTGATATGAAAGTTGACCCTGGCATGCTCTCTAGGCCGTCTGCTCCCAGAATATGATCTTGGAGTCACCGATTCCAAAACTTCACATCTGCTCACCCCAGTCAGGTGGAATTATGGGCGACTATTTCATATCACACAGACACATCTCTTCAGGAAGTTAAATATTTTAGGCTACAGTATGCTGACAGCTTTTCCGTACCCCCTAGGCTGTGAACATCAGGGTGCTCAGCACTCCTCACGGCATTGTAAAAAAGACAAAGTGCACATTTGATAGCTGAAGATAATGCCTATCTATTGGCATGACCTGGCTTGGTTTCATCTGCCTTCCTTCTGGACACATAAAGCAAGTAATGTATGGCTTGATAATGGCAAAGGATCTGGGTTTAGAGTAAATTGCCAGATGGATGATTTTATATAATTTCTGTCCTGATTCTCTTCACGGTAAGTGAGCGCTAGTCTGGGAGTAAGTGTGAAAAGATTTTCCCAGTTTCTGTGAGATGGATTTATATCAATGTGTGGACACTTCTGAGACATTCATTTTTACACTAATTTTTTCAAAATTATTTTTAAAAGAGTAAAATATCATTTGAATTTATTGATTTTTTTTATTTATTACATTTCTGTTCATTAATGTTAACTTTATTTACTCATTTCTGGCCTATTCACTTATTACTCAGTACTAGTAAAGAAATAAAAGAAATGAAAACTTGAAATTATATCTGAAAATATTGCATGCTCACATACGATAACTTGGATACATTTTTATAAAACCCTGATCGAGAAGTGATTAAAACAAGTGTATGCTCTGTGGTATACAGTTAAACAGATTAAAGTGTTTATGCTTTCATAAATGCCGAATTGTAGCAAGAACATTTAAATATAATGTATATAATCCAATACCATTCTTTTACATTCTTCTCTTCTCTGTCTTTTCGTTTTGTCACTTTATACAAAAGACATCGGAATCTCTATAGTTTTAGCTAACATATGTAAAAGTCTTAGCCAGGAAGTGAGATGATGCAATTGCACTATATAACTTACATGCCCAGGTAGTGGCATCTAAGGAGCCTGCTCAAAGAATCAAAGTTTTGTTGTATTAAGTGAGATACGCCTATTCGAATTTGTGCTGGTCTTCATATCTTTATGTCTGGAAAGCAACCCCCATAACAATGTAACATATCCCTGCTCTGTCTGCCGCTGAATATATTTTGACAATCCTGCAAGGAAGTGGTTTGTTCCCACACTGTGGATCTCTGTGTAGCTCATCCTTTATCTATGGCCCATGTCACAACACACACTGTGGTCACACTACAGCTAAGTCACACTACAGCTGAAGTGCAGGAACTGCTCAAGCATACAGCTGAGAAAAGATTTTAGCCTCAGTCAGAGCTCCAGGTTGTGAAAATAATGGATGAACAGTGATATATATATATATATATATATATATATATATATATATATATATATATATATATATATATATATATATATATATATAAACATTAAAACCTAAAATCTCTCTCTGTATATGAACTTCTCATAAAATATCCCATTTATATAATAAATATTATTACTATTATTGCATAATTTGATTATATAATACAGATCAAATGATATAATACTATATATATATATACACACACACACACACACACACACACACACACACACACACACACACACACACACACACACACACACACACACACACACACACACATATCTATATATTTCTCTCTTCCTATTTCCTATATATATAATAGATGTTTAATTTCCTCCTCATCACAGCAAACTGTATCGTCCTTGTTACAGATTTAATAAGCGATTATGACTGTAAGTTGAGTGATATAAAGCCAACACTTGTATCCACAGCCTCATTTAAAACTAAAGTCCTATTTGGTTTAAAGTTGTTGCCATTAGCCTCTATATTGATTTGTGGTCACTTGCTGACCTTCCTGACTTTCAAAGCAAAAATTTATCATTTTGTTTTAAGACATTTTAATGCATTGCACGTTTTAGTCAAATGCAGCACAATAACAATGCACACCACCACTAGCACAACACCATCACAACCACACCCCTCATTCACACACTTTACTCTGAAGTCAATCAAACGAGTGCTCATTCTCAGCCTGGTCTGTGAAAGTCAGGGATGATCCTCTGATACAGGCTGACCTTTGAAAAGAAGCCCAGACCAGAGCAGGCCAGGCCAGACATGCCCTCCTCCAAACCACTGCTTTTGTCTTTAGTCCCTAATCCCTACGGCACTTCAAGGGCATCTTTCACTTCTGAGGCAGCTGTTTTCAGTCCTAAGAGCAGAAGAAAGCCATGAGTCTCAAAAGAGTATACAACTCCCCCAACTTACCTCTCTGTTTTGTGGAATGCCATGATAAGGTGATCTTACCTCCACCTAGGTGATAACAGTGACTGACTATTCAGTATATATAGAGCATAAAAATAATGAAATTACACACAATTCCATGCACATACCAGCAAAATTTACAGATGAGTATAATCTCATTCATTACCCTGTTCTCAAAAAGCACCTAAGATGCTTATGAGAGATAGATTGAGATAAATTGCCATGGTTAGTTAACACACACACATCCTAAACATCACCAGCGTAGAGGTTGTGGATCTAAAACATCTATACATGTGTCAGTCATGAACAAAATAAACACACAACAAGACAGACACATCAGCAGCAAATCCATCCACCTGTAAACTAGTCTGTAGTTTACCTGTCTGTTTCTATATAGAGCAAAATAAAACAAAAATTTGCTCACCGTGTGTCATGAGATCACCTTCCTAATCCATGACATCACCATGGCTAAATGACAGAGAATGAGACGAACGACGATGACAGCACAAGGACACCATGAAACCAACATCACACGGACTGGAGCACTTACATGCCTCCGCTTGAAATGGGCCAATTTAGCTGATAGATTTTCCTTGGCACCTAAGACAAACGGCTATTCATGCGACATTTGAACTGCCAGTTTGCAGTAAGAGTCTTAGAATTTGAGCCTTTCCACTGACAGCATGTATAGCTGTTTACAATCATGAGCATTTGGTGTGGCAAGTAAAAGAGGGAGATATCCAGAGCGATTGTGAGAGAGAATGTGATTCAATAGTGCATTCTTAGCTGTCAACTTGTAGTGATATACAGTGTTAGGTTACAAGAACCTGACACCCTATAAAATGTCATTTAGACATCTCAATCATAACCAAATAAGTAATGTGATTACTGACTGTTAGTAATGTTCACTTTGGGGTTCACTTAGGGTTTTTTTTTTCACCAAAACTGCAAGTTTCTTTTAAACAACTGCGCTTCCGTCTAACTGAGTTCCTGTTAACTTTAGCATGTCAGTGTATCTGTGATGCTTTAGCAAATGTAAGATAATAATATAGTATATAAATATATAATCACTCGATAATATTTCTTTTCATGGGGTGGTGTGATACAGCCAAATTTACAGTTACAACTCTTTTTTTTTCTTATTAATTAAGCAACAAAAGCATCTTACTTTTTATTGGTTTATGGTTACATTCATGTTTATGTTCTGACTTATAGATTACAGAATACACAGCTGTTCCCTCACTAGCCTCTTTTTTTAAAAAAAATCTCTTTCATGAAGTAAATAAGACAAGAAAATGTAACTCATCGTGCTACCAAGAAATCAATAATCCAATGTTCTGAAGAACATCTTGCCTCAGACAACACAATATTACATCTTTACCCATGACTTCTAACAACATTAATCACTGATTACACACATTTTTTACATTCTGTTTATGTGGAGTATCTGATGTGTAAGTTAATATAGAAACAATAACATATTGAAAACTGACATTCATCACCTTCTAATCAACCAGAACCGAGAATTCATCTGTGTTTTGTGATTTTGTTCAAACAGATAAGAAAATATAACCTTTCTAACCTTTAATGTCAAATGATCTGTTACATGAAACCATGTTGTTTTAACAGTTCCATAGTAAATACACATGCACAGATTATTTTCATTCCAAAAGTGTGTCTAAGTACTGTCGGTCGATGCCGTCCCTTCCGAAGCTGCCGGAGGAACAATCTCTGGAAGACTGTTGTTGTTTTAAACCCCTGCTGGCTCTCAGCATGGTGACACTGCTTAAACACTCTTCTCATGGTCAGTTACGCCAGTGACAACACACACGCTTTGGTCTTCTCAAGACTCCCTGCTCTACTAAGCTCATTCACCTTGTTAGCTAACAAAGATGAAAGATGGTTTTAGAGAGTCATCTCTCTCACACACACATACACACACACTCACACACACAAACACTGCAGTATGGTGGTTAGTTTCCCTCTTCACAGTGTTCAAGACTTTTTATTAATTGAGCAACAGAGTTAATAGCTCATGAGTAGGATTCTCCAACACTAGATTGCAGAACAAATGCATGAATCAAAGTTATTACAAAATGTGGAAAGGTTCATTATGATTACGCATCTTTTGTGAAAGTTTGGAAGAATTTGTTGTAATGTTACAAAGGTTAATATTAAGGGTGGTGTTAATGGATATGAATCTTCCATATATATGTTTGATGTGTGTAAAAAGTGGAATATGGAACCCCTAGAAATCCAAGATGCATAATCAGTATGTCAGTAAATGAAAATACACCATTATCAGAGCTGTAATTCTTTTAATTTAATTCTTTTAATTCTGGATATGTTCTGTTGTTGGGAAGTCAAGAGAAGAAGAAGAAGCTATCCGTAAATAAAAAGCCCCAACGCTTCAGTAAATACTAAAATATTATTACTAATTATTATTTATATTGTTAGTATTGGAATATTAGGATCAAATTCTTTAATCAAATGTGTGCAATGCAGGTCATAAACAAAGAAAGAAAGAAAGAAAGAAAGAAAGAAAGAAAGAAAGAAAGAAAGAAAGAAAGAAAGAAAGAAAGAAAGAAAGAAAGAAAGAAAGAAAGAAAGAAAGAAAGAAAGAAAGAAAGAAAGAAAGAAAGAAAGAAAGAAAGAAAGAAAGAAAGAAAGAAAGAAAGAAAGGTTGTTTTGTTTGCATGAGCCAAATTAAACCCAGACAAATGGAGCATAAATTAGAACTGAATCAATTTTTTTTTTCTAAAGGAATCTGAACAAGCACTAAAACACTCAAATTAAAGGAGATTTAAATGCAACATTTTATAATAAAAAATATATTATCAATTATCAATTATCACACCTATTTATGATAAACAAAATATCATATATATAAAATATCATAATATAATATAATAGTACAAAATATCAACAACAACAACAACAACAACAATAGAAATTAGACGCATTCTCATACTTCCACTACACTATAAGGTTTCTACATTAAATGGTTCTCCCAGATAGATAACTGAAGAACTTTCTAAGAACACGAGAGCTGAAGCTACTTGCATGTTGATTGTTCTTGGTATGATTTACATTTTGAACCCACAGAAGCCGTGATTAAGTACTAATCATGGATCAATCTGGGAATCCTGTGTAGAATTCACTTATCTTTTATCTCAGAATATAGAGCATTCACAACAGGGTCACATTTAGAGAAAAATGTTTCTTTAAAATATCACTGATCACTAAAATAAACTGATATTTTAAGTCTCATCCATGTCTGTTTTTTCTCTTTTATTGTTTGTGCCCCTCCCTCGCTAAATGGAGTAATTATGCCTGTCATTACCCTGCCCTTTTTGCCCCCTGAACCAACTCAAAGAGAGGTGTCAATATCTCATCATTATGCTAATGGCACTAGCCGCCTGCACTTTAAGCTCAATTGAGAGGCGGAGGAGGGTGTGTTTGGGAGTGTGTGCGCATGTATGGGGGCTGTGGCTCTCCAGCTAGTCTGTCTGTCTGCTCCCAGCATGCTCTCTGCTCTATGTGTCTCCAGGCTGATGGGCCAGGACATGTCTGCAGAGAAAGAGACAGACACAGGTCTGGCCCAGAGGCATGTCCCAACCCACCCCCTGAATACTGGACTGATCCAGCTTCAGGTGATTGTGAGAGGGTGATTGAGAGGGTGAAGACAGTCTCTGACTCATGCCAATGGTCACTGGATTCTACAGGTTCAATCCACATTTAAGCTTTGTGTTTTTAAGTACATGAGGTGGAATTGTAATGCTTTAAAAGTACCATAAATCAGCATAAATAAAATTCACATAAGAGTACATGCCCTTGGTTGAGAGGTTAAGATCATTAGAGTCAAGCTCGGCTTGCATATGACAAATATTTAATTCTACAGAGTTGTTGGTCTTGAAACTTGCTCCATATCTTGAACCAAATCTTAAAACAATATTACAAATCTCATTGACCTTTAATAGCATCTTGGACAAAGGATCATTTAGGAACTACTGTTACGTCTACACCTTAACTAAAAGCGCTTTCCTTATACACAGTAGCTTATGTTACACAGCCATCAGTGTTTTACAATCATGTCAACCCTGACACACTCTTTGTAAAGATGTCAAAAGGATAAGCTGTTAAGAAAGAAAGGTATGCAAATGCACAGGGACGCATCAGCTCATTTTGATATGCATTGGTCCTGAAGTAGGTCTAGTGTGGACTTGTCAACAAAGGAATACCACACTGTGAATAGAGAAGGAATGTGCTTGAATATTATTTGTTGAACTTATACCAGTTTTATTTTTTAGTTGTTGTTGATTTGCCTGTAATGAGATGAAGTAAATACACACACACACATACACACACACACACACACACACACACACACACACACACACACACACACACACACACACACACACACACACACACACACACACACACACACACACACACACACACACACACACACACCTCTTTATGCTCTGTTGTATCATCTCTACCGGCTGCTAGATGCACAGTTTTCTGGCATGAAGGCAGTTCACAGATCGCAGAGGGTGGTACAGGGTCAAGTGTGCATGGTATGAAAGTCTGAGCCAGGGCAACATCAATCAGTTCCTCTGTCTAATAAATATAATGAGAATAAATATGGAGCTGTGTACTTTTAATGTCCTATAATAGTAGGAGGTCATAATAATAGCTCAATTTCTTCAGCTCTCTCATTAGGACGATCCCGGAGGTCTGTATTGCCACTGTACAATCACACACACACAAGTACACACACATGCTGTGCAATCTTCTCCGTCACATATTACTGACCTCATGTGAGACAGTCGCAGTCAGCTTTAATAAAGAGAGCAATTGTTAGACAATTATAGTTAATGAAACAGGCAGCTGTGGACATTCCCTTATGTATAAAGTTATTATCTCACCCATCTATGAAGCGTCTTACTGTGTCACATATTAACATGATAAGGGTCAGGGAAAATACAGGGTGAGGATGAAGCAATGTAAGAATGAGTGGCACGGAGATCATGACAGTCTTTTGAGGACCTTTACTTCTGAAAACTCATTATTTTAATATAATAAACTTGTCGTTGCCAGAGGACCACCAAGTGGCTAACTTACTTTAATGAGCAAAAAGACATGTTATGCATGTGACAAATTTATTATGATAACTGACTTTTGTATTTAGATTTAATTTCAAACAAAAAACCCAACATTCCTTATCTTGACCTTCACCAGGAGAAACGGAAGAAAAGAGAATCTCCCAAAGACCCCTGTCAGTATTTTTTGCCGTATATTTGCCTAAAAATCCATTTAATACATTTGGTATAATATTCATGGATTAGATTAGACTAGCATCAAGAAGTTAAATATGAATCAACTTTTCGGTAAGAGGTGATGCTGAAGCAGCAAGTGAAATAAATTGTGGGTTATTTTGAGGTAACTATCTCTATTTCACTCTCTCCCCTTTTTCAGGGCTGAAAAAGGGACTCTCAGAATGTTTTAGTGTCGATTCTGACACCATGCCAAGCTTATGCCAGTTTATAGTAAAGAAAGTATTGTGTGAAGTAAAAGAACCTGCAGTGCCAGACAATACCTGATTTACTCTGACGCCTTTGCACAAGGCCGGATCATATAACTAGAAATTTACTGACAAAGCCAGAGATGATCTTATTGAACAGAATAGCTGCTTAACTCTTTGAGCTGAGAAATTTGAATCCAAAGACAGCAGGGCAGGCTCCAGTAAAGGTTTTTTCAGTGATGTTTGACTTAACAGACAAAGCTTGAGGATTATCAGTGGTTAAACAAGTATTGTTTGTAGTTTATCATCTTATAAGAACAAATACTGCAAGTAAGCACTATAATGACAAAATAATTATCATGAATATTATGGGCAATTTTAAAGTCAAAAATATTTATTATTTTTATGTATCCAAAGTTTTTTTTTTTTAATCAATAGACATATTTTATATTATAATACAAATCTATAAATGTAAAAATCTATTAATTGTTTTTTTTCCAGAGGACAGTAAACAGAATTTGAGGTGTCCATGTTTAACACTGAATGTTGTTGTTATGCCACACTCCCCAATGGTGGTTAATATGAAGTTATTATGAAAGTGGACACTCAGGACATTGAGAATTTGTTGTTTTTCATCAGTATTTTTGTTTTTCCCTAGCTTAATAGGGGCAATATATTCAAAGAAAAGTTCCAAAAAGAAACAAACACCAAACAAACAAAAAAACAACCAGTTACTCTCTTCTATTATGTTAAAAGCAAATGGGGATAAACCCATTTCTGGTCTCTAAGATGTCTCAAGTGCTGTTTTTTTCTAAAATTTAAGAGTGTTATCTTTAACCATTAAAATTCTATCTGAGGTTATCGACAGAGGTAAAATCAACTTAAACCGAAAGTCCTGACTTATTTTATATCAGACTAGTGTTAAAAAAATAATTCCATTACACCACTGAACTGGAACATCAGTGTATTGGTAAAAATGGTTAACTGAGATAAATCAGTTCTGAGCCACATTTCATGCATCTTAAATAGATAACCAAGAACCTTTTTTTGGTCCAGATTCAGTGAACTCCATATGTCCTCAGATTTATGTTCTTATCTGACAGGAGTGGAACTCAACCTGGTTTTCTTCTACTGGAGGCCATCATCCTCAAGGTTATGCATTCAGAGATGCTTTTCTGCTCACCATGGGTGTAAGGGGTGGTTATTTGAGTTCAGAGCCACTCTGGTTATTCTCCTCTTACCTCTCTCTCTTTAAGAAGATGTTTCCAACCCACAGAACAGCAGCTTCCTGGATAGTGTTGTGTTTGTTTTTTTGCATGTGTAAATTCAAGAGACTTCTGTGCTTGGAAATTCCAGACAAGAAACAATCAAACCAGCCCAACTGGCACCATCAAACATGCCAAGGTCAAAATAAATAAGATCTCATTTCCACTACGTTGATGTTTGATGTGAACATTAACTGAACTCTTGATCTCTATCTGCTTGTTTTAATGCATTGCGCTGTTGCAACATGATTGGCTGATTTAAAAACCGAATGAATGAGCAATTATTCTTAAACAGTTGGTGAGAGTATGTTGTGATTCATGTATTTAACAGATATGTTTATTATCTTAAATATGGATCAACTTTTCTGTTTGTATAACAAGTGAGCATCAGAAATATTGGCTACCCCGATTCAGAGGTGAGGCTCAGTTTCACTGTTTATTTATTTATTTATTTTTATTGACACATTGTCAGTTTTTAGCTGTGAATCGGTGGATATCTAGGTACTTTACAATTTGATTCATTTTTGACATGATGCAAGACAAAACATTTTTCCATTCTCCATTTACTTTCCATTCACCTGCATCTAAGAGCTTGTCCAATGAAAGCCCCAACATTATGGTCTCCAAATTTATTACTGATTGTTTTAACTCTTTATTTCCAGATATTAAATCATAAATCCGAGTTAGAAAGCAGCATAGACATTACTTATATAAATTGTGGTCAATAAAGCTTTAGTCCTGAGTCGAGGGTTTTAAACTTATCTGATATAAACTGACAGTAAGAGTTGGTTTCCCTAAAGGCAAATTTGGCCACATCAGCATGGCATTCCAATGCAAAGTGTTTGTGTCCAACTTAAAGGATTAAAGATCAATAATGTTAGCAATCATCAACTGAACCCATCATGACTAACCTCAGAGCCAGGAAGCAAAAACACTGGCAAAGTACATAAGCAGTGACAAAATCTTTATTATGTGTGTGATCATTTGAAACTGTGATTTTGACTGACACTAATATAAATGTTGTAGTTTAAAAAAAGACATATTGAAGTATCATTTGTAGGAACAGAATTTCACAGAAGTCTTGTTTTGTTTTGATTGGCCTCTCACTCTACTGGCATGATGAGATAAATCAGACTTACGCTTTAAGACCTGATAGTTCCCATACATCTCTGGTTTTACAGTGTTTTGAAGTTTCTCCAGGAATAATATTTCTTTACTTATCCTTCCACTCAGTGGGACAGAGAGCTCAATGAGGACATCTGTTGATCACTTTAGGCCACTACTTAGTATGTGACCTGTGTAGAATTCATGTAGAATAATTACTATTGCGTATCTGTGAACATTGGATAGAAAGAGTGATGCGATTGGGATTTGCTTGACATCACACTATATTGAATATAAATATATCTATGTACAGTTCGTTTCTCTTTTATTTGTCACAAATATGTTTTATCTAAGCATGGATATAGATTATGATTCCTAATGAGTAAGCTAGAGGTGAATTTAGAATATTCGACCTATTTATACCTGTTGCATTAAATAACTAAATTCTTTAACGTGCTCAAGGGCACCACTAGCAATTTTGGGCCCTATGAAAGAAAATGAGACTGGGCCCCTACCACACCCATTTCGCACCAAACATACAAGCCTCTGGGGGCCCCCAAAGGTGTGTAGGCCCTTAGAATCATCCTAAC
This sequence comes from Tachysurus fulvidraco, assembly GCF_022655615.1. Lineage (NCBI taxonomy): Eukaryota > Metazoa > Chordata > Actinopteri > Siluriformes > Bagridae > Tachysurus > Tachysurus fulvidraco. The sequence goes on from NC_062525.1 coordinate 7,743,173, forward strand.
ACAACCCCCCCCTAGTGGTGCCCCTGAATGTGCTGTTATTAATAATTTTACATTTTTATATTTCATGTGTATATTTATATCTTATCTATTTTGTTCCTTTCATTGTTAATTGCTAGACGTATCATTTAAAAAAATAATAATTAAAATACAATAAAATTAAAACTTAAAAACAAATTCTAAAAATTGTTTAGATTTCCTGATAAAAGTAGATGCAGTCAAACTCAGCATTTAGCCAGTCGTGGGGTAAAAAAAAGAAAGAAGATGGAACCATAAAATTTGTAAATGATTAAAAAAAAAAAAAGTATTTAATGTCACAAATATATCAAGACAAATCAAGTTTATTTGGAATGCACACCAAAAACAAGAAATACAGAACAATGTGCTGTACATAAGTGTAAATAAAATCACTCCGTTAATAAAAAAAAGTTGATAATGAAACTGAGTTACATATAAATAAATAATGTGATCCATCCATCCATTTTCTGTACTGTTTATCCTTGACTGGTTATGAGGAACATGGAGTCTAACCTGGAGGTCACAAGGTTTGGACCAGATGCCAACCCCTTTGCATGGCACACTCGCACAAACTCCTACACACCTATTCAAACACTATAGACAATTTAGAGATGCCAATCATCCCACACGGCATGTTTTGGACAGTGGAGGAAACCAGGATACCTGAAGAAAATGATTGAAGAATAGGGAGAACATGCCATACACAGAGAAGGCAAGAATCAAAACCTCAACCCTAGTGGTATTAGGCAAATATGTTAAACCCAATTTCTAAATACGTACATCATCTTTATTTATTAAACTTTGAATCATAATTAAGATACAATACATACATATGTATCATTTATTTAATTCCTATTCAAAGGTGTATGCATTGTTGTAGTAATGTGTTAGGTGATTAATCATTATTGAATTGACTGGCATGTTTGTAGTGAATGCCCGTGGCCCCTATAGAGCTCAGAGGAACTGTGAAGGGCCGACGTGTCACTCAGTCTGTTCTCTTTCCCCTTTTCTCTCCCAGCTCATGTTACCCTGCTCATAGATCACAGTGACTAGGTGTGAATGCGTGTGGATGTGTGGAAGTGTTGTAACCAGGCTCTGTGAACACATTAAATCTGTTTCTACTGATATATCTGCAATGTATTTTGTGATTCTGTGTGTTTTTGTTATTCCTGTGAGAAGATATCTGCCATATACTGTGACGATGTAAGATGGGGACACTGCTAGTGTAGATACTTGGAAAAAATGTCCAACAATCTCATACATTAGGGATAAAAATCAGGGTTCACTGTAAGCTCTGGAAAACAAAAGAGAATGAGCTTATTTTCTTACTCACTATTTTCCAGCAACATTTATTGTTGAGATTATCATATTAATGAGAAATCTCATAGAGAAGACACAAGAAGGAGAGCACAATGACATTGACAGGGTTTCATTTTTAGCACTGAAATTAGAGCGTATATATATAAGGAGGTGAGAGAGCGCATGTATCGTTCTTTGCTCTATCAGCAGGTAGCCATACATCATTGTGAGGATGTACGAAACTGAAAAGAAAAACATTTTGATTGTAACTTAATCCTGGACAAAACCGGTATATATTGTATATCGACAATCTAATGAATAAAGGATTGAGTTAAAACTACTAGGTTTGTAGTGATGTACTTTGCTTTAGAATTATTTGTACTTGGATACATATGTGGTTGTTACAAATAGTTACACATTCTGTAGGTTGGAAATATCAGAATCTAGAAAAATATCCATGTAAAGGCAGAATCTATATTTGTACATATTAGATAACTGATTACTGATTTTTTACTTATACATACCTAACACGTTTATTATGTATTTACTTTAGAAATATATTTGGTCTTATCATTGATTTTGTACTTGTAAACATGATTCTATAATTTCTACAATAGTTATTATGGACAGGACCATTTTAATATGGTTTATTATTTAACTATTAAAACAAGATGCAAGTTCTGCAACTACTACAATACTATATTACCATTCACATGTACGTTTTGTAGCTCCGAGCTTTGTTATACAAACCTTCTACTTTTTGCATTAGATGTTTTGTAACCTATAATCATTCATTCATTCATTTTCTACCGCGTATTAGAACTACCTCGGGTCAAAAAATAGCCTGTGCCTATCTCAGGTGTCAACGGGCATCGAGGCAGTATACACCCTGGACGGAGTGCCAACCCATCGCAGGGCACACACACACACACAATCTCATTCACTCACGCAATCACACACTACGGACAATTTTCCAGAGATGCCAATCAACCTACCATGCATGTCTTTGGACCGGGGGAGGAAACCGGAGTACCCGGAGGAAACCCCCGAGGCACGAGGAGAACATGCAAACTCCACACACACAAGGCGGAGGCTGGAATCGAACCCCCAACCTGGAGGTGTGAGGCAAATGTGCTGACCAATAAGCCACCGTGCCCCTCAACTTTTCTACAGCATATTTACTTGTGCTGCAAAGCAAGGTGCTATTGGTATCTTGTTAGACCAGTATTAACTATAATCACTGTATTTAATCCGTGTATGGGATGTGGTAGCTCAGTGGTTAAGGTGTTGGACAACTGAGCAGAAGATCATGGGTTCAAACCCCAGGTCTACCAAGCTGCCACTGCTGGGCACCTGAGCAAGGCGCTTAACCCTCAATTGCTCAGTTGTATGAATTGGGAAAAAAAAATAATTTAAGTCACTCTGGATAAGGGTGTCTGCTAAATGCCATAAATTTAACCGATACACAAATATTTTTTTTTTTATGTTTGATAAGAACTCCTGAAATGAGTTTGACAAATTAACACTTGGACTGATTAATCTTCTGTTCAAGTCTAATATGTATCCTAACACAACCCCCTAAACTCATCCTTCTTTTTTCTGCTTAGTGTTAAAGGCCAGAGCATGCAGGAAGTGTCGATGCTCCAGGGGAATATCTGAGCATGATGGAGAGACAGAGGATAGAGAAGGATAGAGAAATGACAAAAGTTGCGAACTGAGTGCCGCCCCCGGGCTTGGCCGTCACACCTACCTGTTGACTGGAGCTTAAGTGCACAGACAATGCATTACGCAAAGTGATCCTTCCGTATTTTTCTCATGCTGTCTTTCTGTCTTCATCACTCTCTTCAGCTTCTTCCTCTGAAACCATCAGCTGGTGATGAATTGCCACAAAATGTACAGAAGGTTTTTGCCATGGTCTACTTCTTATTATACATCCATAATATATATATTTTATACACATATTTTGCATAAATATCTTCTTCTACTCTTCCTTTGTTCTTTACTTAAACAAAATCCATTGTGTTATGTATAACACTACTGCTTTACCACACATTAATCTATAGCCCAGTAATGACACAAGACTATAACGTGAATTAAAACACTGAGGCATGACATCCATGCCTAAAAGTGCTGAAAGTCCTGACCTCATGCTGTATAAAGAGTCTTTGAGGTGGCCTGGTATCAAATTCCCACACGACGTTCCTATGGATGGCTGTAAAAAGGCTCTGGAATGGGGTGCTAATTTGTAGTGCTGTCGGAACATAATTGTGAGCCTGTGGCATGTGTGTGACAGAAAGAGGTGGTGAGGTGGAGACTTAGTCAACAGAGGAAGGAGCTGATGCTTTTATAGCACATGTGTGCCTTTTTTGCGGTGGAGGATGAGATGATGACTGACAGGAGTGACGGGGTATTAGGACTGGAGTTTGACTTTACTCTTTTGTTTATCGTAACAGCATAACAACATTTTTATACTGTTGTTTCAGGGAATTGTTATAATTTAACAGTAATAAGATTGTCAGAGTTATTTTTAAGTGATTATCAAAGTATATAACTCTCTCTCTCTCTCTCTCTCTCTCTCTCTCTCTCTCTCTCTCTCTCTCTCTCTCTCTCTCTCTCTCTCTCTCTCTCTCTCAATATAATTTTTGTAGTTTTCCTAAATAAATGGCAATTATTTAAATATTAAAAGTATTTGATACTTTTAAAGCGTTTTAAAAGTGCAATTCTGATGATATATGTACTCTAGCCAAATGATTTAAGTGTGCCTCAATGAATTGTCTAGTTTCTTATAATGCTCAAGATTTTGTCTTTATTAAAGACATTAAAAGCTCAAACTAAATTATGTTATCATGAAAAACAACTTTTATTGTTTGAATCTATATATTGTGGTTTCGTGTTAAGTCAGATAAAACATAAGGATGAAAAGGTTTAAATTCAACATAAAAAGTGTTTTAAAAGTCCTTTAAGTGTTCAAACTTGGCTGCTTTTTTTTTCTTCTGTTATGTCTTTTTCAAAAACAGACCTTTATTCATGCTTCATATTTATGCACTCAGCACTCCTAGTCTTTTTAGACTGACTACATCACACTGAAACATCACATGGTGCTGATATATTTTATAGCCTGAGCCTCCGCTAGATAATCCAGCTTCTTCAGTGTTTTCTTTTGCGCAGGAGAATATTTCACCGCCTTGTCACTCTGTGAACAATTGAGGAGGCGTATGATGATGGAACTGCTGAAATGAATTATAAATGGCCTGCGTGATATCAGCCTGATACCTACTGCGACACAACAAATGATCGCAGCTGTCTGCTGTCTGGGATTCTCCTCTGTTTTATGGCCGTTTGCAGGTTTGAGCAGCTTGGATGCACTCTGAGTCCTGGGCTCGGTTTCAGACTTCAGTCTCTGATCTCTACAGGTCTGTCTCGCTCCAGTTGCTTCCTCTGCTTTCATCTTCTCACCTAACTGCTTCAGTTACCTTTGACTAAAGCAGAGAGAGAATGAAAGAGAGAGAGAGAGAGAGAGAGAGAGAGAGAGAGTGTGTGGGAGAGAGGTGAGAGAGAGAGAGAGAGAGAGAGAGAGAGAGAGAGAGAGAGAGACTGGGAAGTGTACAGATGTGCTCTTGCATTATTATTTTTTATAACATTAGTTCTAATCTTATATTATTAAAATAATTGAATATATCAAAAAAAATAAATAAAAAAATCATCAGAATACCGAAAGGCCATGGCTTGCCTCACAACTCCATGGTTGGGGGTTCAATTCCTGCTTCTGCCATGTGTGCGTGGCATTTAAATTCACTGCCCATGCCTTATGGTGTTTCCTTTGGGTACTCCGGTTTCCTTCCCCAGTTGTAGGCTGATTGGCATTTAAATTGTCCATAGTGTGTGTATGGATGAGTAAGTGTGTGTGTGTGTGTGTGTGTGTGTGTGTGTGTGTGTGTGTGTGTGTGTGTGTGTGTGTGTGTGTGTGTGTGTGTGTGTGTGTGTGTGTGTGTGTGTGTGTGTGTGTGTGTGTGTGTGAGACTGTGCCCTGTGCCACTGGCACCTTGTCCAATTCGTATCCTGACTTGTGCCCCAAGTCCCCTGAGATAGGCTCCAGCTCACCACAACCCATAGGATAAGCAGTGTAGAGAACGGATGGATGGATAGATGAGTGTTTTCAAATTTGAATCAAATAAATCTCAATTAACAATTCGCTCAATTAACAATTCCTAATGCTTTGTGTGATCATTATATTTAATTGTGTTCCAGTCACCAAACACATTACATAATTTGTTCAGAATAAAACATTACACAGTTAGGGTTGATGTTCAGTGTACGCAGACCTCCAGTCTTGTCTCTCTGAACCTGAGATCTGTAAAATCACACATGCCTTTTGTTCACAACAAATTTTAAGTGAGTGACTGCTCACTAGAGCGAGTGACTAGACTCCAGTAAAGTGGATGGGTTTAGACAAAAGGATCAGATTGGATTTTAGAGATATTTAGTAAATTAATTTAAAACTTTACTTTTTTTTTCTTCTGTTTCTTTACTTCTGTAAAGCTGCTTTGAGACAATTGTTAAAAGCGCTATACAAATAAATTGAATTGAACTTGAATTTTGCTCTAATTTCCATCTACCATCATTCCATCCTCTGTTCATTCTGAAAAATGTATTTGTATTTGATTACATCCCAACTTCCTCTTTTAGAAAAGCATTTCCTTTTTTTTTTCCATCCAAGCCTACGTGAGCGACGGACTGTAGCCTCATGTGTCAGAGGGGTTAAAGAGCTCTGTTCTAGTTTAGCCTGTCCCGCTTTGACTTTTAGCCATGTTTCATCCATCAGTGGCTTTGACATGAGGCTTTGCGCAGAGAAAGTGCTCAGACTTGATCTGCTCCATCCGTCAATCCAGTAGTGATGGGTGACGCCTCCGTCTCTCCGGTCTGCCAAAGGGGACAGTGGTCTTGTCAGGGACAGAGTGACCCTGTGATGAAGCTAAAGAGGAAGAAACACACTCGATGCCTGGTCTCAGCTCACACAGTCAAAGTAAGGAATATGATAACGAATAGAGTAAAGGTTCCTAGCGATGCCATGGACACAAGAGTTAGCAGAGCGCGACTGCAACTTAGCTTTTAGTCTTGGGTTATGTGCTCCATCAATGCTGTCCAGCAGCGGATTCAGGGTTGCTCACATTGGAATCTATCAATCCCTTGAGATGAGTGTGTGTGTGTGTGAGAGGGAGGACTTGCTAAAGTGGAGGAATAGCTGCAGGTGTTTTAGAGATCTTATCTGATGTTAACTGAGGAATGACGCCTTAATGGAGCAGCAGGGGTGCAATTACACCCTCTCTGCTCTCCCCCATCCCTCTTTCCCTCCATTCCTCTCCACTCTCTGCCTTCACTGACAAATTAAGATAAATGATGAAGATAAAGTTTTGGCTCCTCCCTGTCTGTCAGGCACCCAGGTACACCTTCAGCATGTGCGAACTGCCATGAGCTCGAAATACATCTCTAGTATGCTATGACTTTGTGTTTTTGTGTGTTGTGCTGAGGTGCAGGTGCTATTAATACGGTCAAAATTACTCTCAATAATCAAGACGGCAAAGAAGTTTTTGAGAATTTATCAAACTTCTACCTTTAGATGTTCCTTTGTTATCAAATCCACATTTATTATGTTTTATATCAATGTGGTGACTTTTGGTAACCTCACATATCACATTATTCAGAATTGCTTTACATGCTTGCAAAGTAACTCAGTAGATCTAAATCACTGCTCATATTTGGATTTAGAGGATTTGACAGGTCTCTAGATGGTAGATCTTTATCAAAGCCTGGGTCTGGGAGAACAGAGATCAGCATTCTCACAAACACAGAGATTCACACTGTGACAGTTGTGATTCTGACATGATATAAAGGTCTGTAAATTTATTTTTATTTCTAAAACTTAAACCTAACTGACTCGTCAAATGCATTATTTCATGTAAAGTTCAACAAAAGTATAAATCACAGCAAATTGAATTCACTATTTATATAAAATTGTTTTACGTATGTAAGACAAAATTTCAAAATTTGATTATAAATGGTTTGTAAGAAAGGCTTAAATGGAGTTGAGTACAAAACGATTGGGCAATTTGAACAAGTATATTTACTAGGATGGGTTCAATGATGTATTTGTATAATCTCAAGTTGCAAAAAGAAGCGCATGTTAAGATAATAATAGTAAATCAATTACTGCCAAAGTCAGTTAAATCTTTGCATCTTCTTTTCTGACTTCTGGGATTTTAATTTTCTGTAATAAACATTTGCCCACACTTATAATAATACTATAACACAAGCTTGTTTTTACCATTTACTATTATACTATTTAATCCTTATTTATAATTAATCACCTTCTATTTCATCTTATTCTGTACAATTATTGTACATATTGCAATTTATTATACAGTACTATAATCTATATAACAATATAAATATATACTATATCTGTACTTTACAGAATATTTTTCCTAGTGGTAATGATAAAAAAATAATAATTTTAACATTATTTTGGCTAAAAAAATTAGCATGAATTTCAATACAAATGGATTCTAATTCATTCTTAATTACATTTGTTTGTACTAGATAACCTTAAACGCTTTGTCAAATGAATCCTTTAAGGCATGCATAGAGTTTTCCCTGGGCTTATGTACATGCACAGGAAGCAAATGAGAGCAAGAATTTCATCATTCCTGAGTTAGTAATTGGCTTCTCTTCTAAATAAAAGTTGAAACTGAGACTTAAGAAAACTAGCAAGGCTGTTTGTCAGGCATCATGTGTACACACTGTCCTGTGTTATCTTATCTTGTGTGTGAGAGCATCCATACCCTGCAGCTACAGGTGTGTGTTTCAGAGGGTTCTGTGATGCATGCTGCAGGAGTCACAGCGTTTCCTTAATCCTATCACACATTCCCAGTGTCCTGGACCCAGGGCTCCGGCCTAATCCACCATCATCAGAGAGAGAGAGAGAGAGAGAGAGAGAGAGAGAGAGAGAGAGAGAGAGAGAGAGAGAGAGAGAGAGAGAGAGAGAGAGAGAGAGAGAGAGAGAGAGAGAGAGAGAGAGAGGAGAGAGGTGATAGAGGAGAAAGAAGATAGAGGAGAGAGAGAGAGAGAGAGAGAGAGAGAGAGAGAGAGAGAGAGAGAGAGAGAGAGAGAGAGAGACTGGGAAGTGTACAGATGTGCTCTTGCATTATTATTTTTTATAACATTAGTTCTAATCTTATATTATTAAAATAATTGAATATATCAAAAAAAATAAATAAAAAAATCATCAGAATACCGAAAGGCCATGGCTTGCCTCACAACTCCATGGTTGGGGGTTCAATTCCTGATAGATAGATAGATAGATAGATAGATAGATAGATAGATAGATAGATAGATAGATAGATAGATAGATAGATAGATGGATAGATAGGACCTTTTAGGGCACATACTGAACATACGAATGCTGTTCATAGACATAGTGTATTTACCTCTGTGTTGTTATATTTGTAGCTTGGTATTTTATGTAGCACCGCTGTCTATTATAAATTATATACATATTTTATTATGTACATATACAATTAGGCAAAATAAAAAGCTGCTTGACTTGACTTGACTTGACCTGAAGAGACTTTGGGATTAGTTAAATGTATTTGTTAGCACACATTTACAACTCCTAAAAGTTGAATGTCTTAGAATACCGAAGACACAAATGCACAGAAAAATCCCAGAGAAGTTATGGTGTAACACTCACAGAGACTAGATCAGACATGAAAGTCTATCAAAACACACTTCTGCCACCTAGTGACAAAACACACTGGGGTAAATGCTCTCTCACTGCTATACACACTTCTAGTGCCAATTAATCAGTTCTGAATTTTACACCAAATGAGATGGTATATAGTTAGTTCGAAGGATGAACAGCTCCAGAGCATTACGTCAGAAAATAATATCTTACAATGAAACAACACAAGAAAATATTCCTTTGAGAAAACGGATTAAAATGACGTCAAAGGGAAAAAGTGAAATGATCTTCTATGAGTTGTCGCGAAATGTTATAAATTTTAGATTTTATTTACCTACATATTGTGAAACAAGAAAATTATGCATCTTTTTGCTTGTATAAGGATTGTCACCTGAATTTAGGTGAACTTTTTTCCCAAATTTTTACATTCATGACATTTTTGGCAGATGCTTTTATCCAGAGTGACTTACATTTGTCTCATTTTTTATACAACAGAGCAGATGAAGGTTAGTGAAGGTGTCTCACTCCAGCAGTGGCAGCTGGTCAGTGGCAGGATTTCAACTCATGACCTTCACCTTCTGACCTGCAGACAAATGTTTGTAATTTTATATGAATGATGGACATGTGACAGTCTAGTGATGAATAAAAGCTTGTATAACTGATGCGGTTTATTTGTTAAAATACAGCCACTTTCTTTTCTTCTATCTACATAGAAATAATCAGTTGGGGTTATTGTACAGTCAGAAAACAGAATGATGAACAGGTTAAAAATATAGTAATGACCATTTAATCAGCTGTCCAGTACAGTCACCTTCTGTTTTTTACTAATGAGTAAAACTATAAGACAATGCCCTTTAGTGTCAGCTTTCTGATTCCTGTCTTTGGAAATTAAACTTTTCGATTCCTGTCTTCGGAAATTAATTCAATGCAGTTCAATTCAATTCAATTCAATTCAATTCAAGTTTATTTGTATAGCGCTTTTTACAATAGACATTGTCTCAAAGCAGCTTTACAGAACATAAACATAGAGCAGAAGGTAAACATATGGAATGATAAAGGAAATAACGAATAATAAAAGAAAAATAATTGACAATAAAAAAATCAAGATTATTATTAGATATATATAGTTCACAATGTGTATGTATTTATTCCCCTATGAGCAAGTCTGAGGTGACTCAGGCAGCAGTGGCAAGGAAAAACTCCCTTAAATTGGTAAAGGAAGAAACCTTGAGAGGAACCGGACTCAAGGGGGAACCCATCCTCATATGGGTGACACTGGGGGTGTGATTGTAATATACAGGCTTATAAATTAAGCTTTCTGATTCCTGTCTATGAGAATTATGCTTAATGACTGCAATCTTTTGGAGTTCCAAATTTGTGGAATTTGAGAATTTTCTAATTTCTGGAATTTGTTTTTGTGTCACGTTTCAGAAAAAGACAGGAATGGAGCTACTTAAATGTGTTTTTTAAAATTTGAACCAATGAACGGGTTCATATTAAACAACAACTTTAGCTGGAAGGAAATGATCTGAGTGAAATCTTTGTTACCAATAAATAATTATAGCATTTACAATGTACAAAGCTGATATGTTGAAGTGGTGTTAATATGTATGAACGTTGTCTTATACAATATATGGGAATAATTTTACTTAATATAAAAATACAGATTGTTTGCTTTAATCATTTCTGAGCGTATTTAGAGGACATTCAGTTACATCAAATGCTCAAAGCAGAAAACAATAGAACACGAACCTTATATTTAATAAAAAAAAATAAAAATATTTAAAACAGACAGAATGAAATGAATTTTGTGTTGCTTTTCATCGAAAACATCTGTGTTGCTCCAGTGCAAAGTCTTATGGATGGACTCCTCTATATTTTAATACATCAGAATCTCTTTGGGTGCATCCTCCGTGGGTCTCTGCTGTTCTTGGCGTTGTTGGTAGGCCATGTGTGCGTACAGATACACCAGGAATATTGCGAGCAGGTTACAGATAATGTAAGGCACAATCATAAAAAATCCAACCAGGAATCTCACATCCTCGTCCTTCAGAATTACAGTCTGTTTTATGCCTGCAAGCAGCATCGCCCTTGTTACATTGATCCCAGCCAGATTACTAAAGTACAGGACCATTGCCAAAAACGCCAAGCATGCTACATAAAAGACAAATAAGAAAATAAGATTAATTAAAACCAAAATAATATCATTATAATAGTTACTCACACACATCACACTCATACTACCTTTGTTTCTGAGTAGATATTAAAGATTTACATTTACAGCATTTGACAGATGCACTTATACCTGAGTAACTGAGGGTTAAGGGCCTTGCTCAGAGGCCCAGCCATTGCATGGGATTTGAACTCATGACCTTCCGATCAGTAGTCCAAAACCTTAACCACTGAACTACCACCTCCCCATATTTTCTGATTATATTTTCTGATATATATTTGATATATTTATTTCTTCTTTATACTGTATCTACCTGTGCCTTTTTTATTCTTTTATTTCTTTGTTCCATTATCTAATATTTTTATACTCTACTTTTTTTATTCTCTACTATTTTTATATCAAGGACAGCCATGTTACGATTGTGTACGTGATGAATAAAATTTTAATTGGAATCAAAGTGTTAACAGGGACTAAATTCTTTCGTGGATGTTCCATATCAAAAATGTAAGTATACACTTTATTGAATAATACATTGTTAGTGGTGATAAGTTGCTGTGGTATGAATCAAACTTTGGCACATGCTGTTATTTTATTCCGTACTTCAAAAATCTGTCAAAGATATAATGAACAGATTTTTCTGAGAGATTGTATCAAACTTAGTTTGTGTGTGTGTGTGTGTGTGTGTGTGTGTGTGTGTGTGTGTGTGTGTGTGTGTGTGTGTGTGTGTGTGTGTGTGTTTCCTACGTACCACCTAATCCACTGCAGGCATACAGTCCAATGGGACCCATATAGGTTTCATATGGATTACTGATGGTGTTGTAGAGGGTGATGAGTATGCTACCTGCAGAGGCCACCAGAGCAAAGGCCAAAAGCACAACCACCACGAGATGTAAGCTTTCTCCAGCGCCCCCTACCTCACTCAACCTTTTAAACACTGACACAGAGAAGATTTTACATTAGAAGTAAATATTAGTGTGGTTTAATAACTAAATATTACAATTTATTTTCTAAACAAATATCCAGAA